>NW_009716454.1:46734-59929 GCF_000703405.1 Apaloderma vittatum
TCATTGTGTGGCCAGCACAGGAGCTGCCCTGAGGGTTTGTCAGATGGATGCTGCAGCATCCAAGAGCCTCCCCAGTACCCCCGTTAGTCCTCTCTAGCCTTCCTCCCCTCCTGTTAAAGGAGAAATGGGGTCCTCTTGTTGAGATTTCTGTGGATGTGCTGCAACTGTGGCTGTGACGTGGCTTGGCTTGCTCAGCCCAGTGAGGTGGGACTGCCCCTTCCATGTCACTCAGCACCTTCTCAATGTTCTTTCATGCTAGAGAAGATGAGTGTGTGGTATTTTATATTCTTTTGTATTTCTTTAGATCAGGAGCATTTCACAATGACAGGAGAACCTGACAACTGTCTGTTTGTGATGGGCTTGTCAGGCCTGTGAACAAAGTCCTGCATTAAAAACTAAGGTGGGAAAGGCCATAGGGCTTTTGGGTTGTAAAGCACTCTTCAGTCATTTGAAGTCTAGTCGGTAAGGGAGAGTCTAGAGATTAGGAGATCCTGATACAAATCAAAGAAGACACACGGGCAGTTCCATGCACCTTTGCTCTGTCTTACTCTGTGACCTGAACTAGCTGAGAACCCTGATGCCATTTGGAATACTTTTCACCATGAGGATAAATACAAGAGGGAAATTTCATGAGATGGGCATTACCATAACCTTAATGATTCTGCTTGGCTTGTTCCCACCACCTCTGCAGGAGGTGGAGTCCTCCAGTCTTACCAGGGACCGTGGTCTGTACAGGGCACCCTACATGGGGCACCTCCCACAACTCTGGTCCATGGGGCATTTCAGAGCAAAGGTATTCAGTAAAAAGTCTTCAGACTTAATGCTTTTGATAAAGCTAGAAGATTTCCTGACACTTTTCCTTCATCCATCCTCCTGTTTCTTGGAGCAATTTTGCACTGCATTTCAGCTTTCACTGCACATGAAAGATCAAGATGATTGTCTTTCCTGGTTTCTAATGGGTTTCCTGGTCACTGTTCTTGAGAGATACCATCACTTGCTTTATCCACCTCACCCACCAAGCAGACAAGGCATAGAGCCCCAAGAGGATGTTGAAGCTCTACCTTGCTGGGATCTCACGGTGTTTCTGCCCTCCATGAATGAAATATGAAGCGAAAACAGATGTTGTGTCAAGGTGAGATTTTTACAGTGAGACAAGTTGTGATGGGTAACAGCTCTGGCATTAGGAAATCTGCAATTTTTGCTTTTGCTTTCTAAAAGGTCCTGCCTGAACGTCTTTGTTCCCCAGAGATAACCGTTGCTGCACAGTGCCAGCATCACAATTGCACCCGCATTTGCACAGATTGTTAGGAGATGTACACTGTTTGGGCTGTGTCTTGCAGACAGACCATTAGCAAGGAATCAGGAGGTGTTGGGAGAATTTCCCTCTTCGAAGTAGAGATATAATTAAAAACCACACCAATGCAACTCATCGCAGATGGAACAGAGGTTGTCAGTGAATTGTCTACGGTGGTGGTCAGGTATCTCTGTGCTGAGGCTGAAAAAAACAGTGTTTTGAATAATTGAAATGTTTTTTTCCTTGCAGCTGGCATTATGGAGTTCCATCTGCCAGCATTATATAAACCATGTGCTGGCACTGTGCCCAGCCCCATCAGTTCTTTGCTCACTGTATTTGTTAGCTCTGACCAGAGAAAAGGAATGCAACTTGAGGAGGATGACGCAGGTTTCAGTATGGATGTAGGAACAGTGCTCTGTACAAACAGAGGAGAAGCAGACAGACAGTCCACCAGACTGCAGCTGTATAGAAAAGGCTTTGCAAGTGGTTATAGTAATTATCAGCTGACCATAAGTCAACAGCGTCACGGTGTTGCAAAAAATGAAAGGAAAAGTTAAACATTCCTGGGACGTATAAACAGCAGCATTGTTTGTAGGACAAATGGAACACTTCCAACAGTATTAGCGTAGACCATGCCTACATGGCACTAATATGACTGACTCTGGGCACTGCCCTTCAGGAAAGATTTGTACCAGTGGGAGAGAGTCCAGGGGAATGCCACGGAAGTGATTGGAGGGTGAGGGAACATAATGCGTGGAGAAGGACTGATGACACCAGGGATGTTTAGTCTAGGGCAGTGAATTTTTGGACTGTGGTCTGTTGTTTTCTGGTCTATTTGCAAAGCATGTCAAAGAGATGACTCAAAAAAGCAAGTTTCTATATGCTTTAGAGCTGTCTACAGGTATCTCTAAAAATGTCTACACTCACAGGAGAATTTATTTAGGGTCCAACACTGAAGTGAGAGACAGTGAACCATTGATGTTGCACAGCAGAAAACTGAAAGGGGCCCAGGGCCAATTTTTTTAATTAATAAAATACAAGCTGTTCTCTCAGTTGGAGGGGTAGAAAGTTAGGACAGCGCATTGTAGCAGTGGAGATGGAGGGAGCGAAATCTTACAGAGAGTAGGGATCCTTAAGTGCTGAAACGTGTCACCTGGGCAGGCTTGAGATTCACAGGCTAGATAAACATCTCCCTGTAATCACAAGGATAAGGCTGACCCCTTCTTGTCTGTCTCAAGGTCATTTTGCATCCCAGTTGCCTACAATTGTGTAACCAACTAGTGCTAATTTATAGTCATTGTTATTTAATATATTTAATATATTCAGTTGAGAAGGGAGTGAGCAATGGACCAGTTGTCATCTAATTGCTCACTTCCTTTTCTGGATTAGTAAAAGTATATTGAGCAGTACTAATCCCATAATCCAGCCTGAGATATTGATGAATTGCTAGACAGACCTCCCCAAGTTAATTTTTCTATGATTCTGTGCCACAAGACTGGCAAGTTGATTATGGATGATAAACACAGTGGCCTCATTTTACAGCATTTGGTTTGATTTTAACTTTTCACAATGCTGACGAACAAATGTTCCTGAATGCCATCCACTTCTACCCTCATCGGCACTGTCTTAGGTTTTACCTGGTAGCAGCAAGACAAAAGGTAATTACAGGAACAGCAGGCAGAACCCCTGTTTATGATGCTACTGCTGTTGTTTGACAGGAATCCTATTCTTCTAAAAACACTTGCCATGGCTTGAAGAAAACAAAAGCTGCAGTTACTCACTGCAATACCTCTATATGTTAGTGCTGGGAGATGTTTGAAAGACAGTCAGGGCCTTGTTGTATATGTATGTAGTGTGTATATGTATGTTGTATGTATTTGTATATGTATTCATGTACGTAGTGAGACAGCACTTCTTGGGGAGGACCTCACTAAGATGTATGAGACAGAGTGGAGGACCTGATGGACTTGGGATATGGTTTGGGGACAGGGTATTTAATGAGGGTGAGCCAGGGCAGGTCAGACCCGCTCCATGTGGGAGGATTCCACTTACATTTGCTAGAGTTCATTTGTAGATTTAAAAGCTTGGCTCTCAAATCCTGGACTGACACATCTAAAAGGCTTTGGTGAGTTGAGGCACACTTTAGAAGTGAGGCAGTCATTGTCTCTGGCATGCAATAACTCATTGTTCCATACCAGTTTCACAGCACTGATGAAAATGCATCTCACCTCAATGTGGGCATCGCTCGGGGCACTTACATGTGCTGCCTGATTTTTCTTAACAGAGTCTTTTAATCCTGGTTCATGGAAAGGGGGTTTCCAGCTCAGGACTTGCAGGGCTACATAATCAAAGGCAAAGTTATTTTGTAGGGTGTTAAAGTAAGCGAAAAGAGGTTTTCATGCTAGCTGCAATCCCTTTACAGAAAGGCCTGGCAGAGATTACAGCTCTAAGAGGGCTCATCCTTTTGCCCAAATTAGTAGAAGAGCTGCTTCAAGCATCACCAGTAGCTAAGAGGCTTCACAAGCAATGGTTCCATTTCCTTGTTGGAGAATCCTTAGGGGCGTGTCGAGAATAAACTCTTAGGTTGAATGGACAAAGACAGGTTCTATTAATAAGTCCTATGAAATCAAAGAAATCTTCTAAGCCTATTATTCAGAAGAAGTCATCTAAAGACTTGTCTTGAGATAGCAATTCTCAGTAACTAGCCAAAGCACAATCACAATCAAATCCTACTGGTTTTCTTTCCCATTGAAATTTTGTTTGTATTTCATCTCCAGGAAAACATGTCCCAATCGTGAGATTAACAGGGACATACTGAATTAACTACAATGTTTAAAAAAGCCATTAGCATCTATAAAGGTGTCGAGCAGTGGTTTAAATGCTTTGCCCCACCCAAAATACAAAAGTATCTGATATGCCATTTTGCTGAAACTTTGCTGAGTCTGACAGCTGTTCTATGTGATAAATTCTTTTGTATCTGTTGTTCTTCTTGCCTAGGTTGTTTGCAGAGAGGGTGTGATGAGTGCTGAGGATTGAAGACACATTTAGATGTTCAGTTCGGAGGGTTTTTTATGATGGCTTCTTTCCAAAGACCCAAACAAGAAAGAAAATGCAATTATTTTATATCTGTATGGATTTGAAGATGATAGCTATTCTGCTGCCTGCATGTCCTTGCAATCAGTCAGTGTCCTTGTGGGGTTAACTTTTTGAAATTTTCCGCTTCTGGCTTTGTGGATTCTTATTCCTAGAGAGATCATTTTTATTTCTTTTTTCTTTTTCTTTTCTTGGGTAGAGAAATTATCTGAATGGATTTGAATTCGTTGAGATAACATTCTAGATTTTTCAAAGTCTTGCAGGAGCAGAGATTTTGTTCCTGATAAACTGGACAAACTTCACTATTTATATAAAAGTCCTCCAGCATGGAAGTAATTTTTTAAAATTATATTAATTCTTGAAGAAAGTCTCGACACTTTATTTCTTTTTAAAAATTTCACCATCTTTTCTTCCTAGCATGCTTCAAATCTTTCTGATTTTCTAAGGAAGGTGCCTATGTGCTGCCAGACAAAAATTTCCCTGATTCTTACAAATACTTTGAATTCTGGTGTGGATCAGGCTAACAATATTTTTTTTTAAGGAGTCTGACATATGCAGCATAAACCCTCCCAAATTTACATTAAAAAACCCCAAAACAGTGAAAGGGCAATTACATGAAGGTTTGTAAAAGGTGAAAAAAATCCTCACTAAACTTCTTCAAAGAGTCTTGTCATCACAATCAGTTAAGGAATAACCAAGGCTAGTTAAAATCTTGAATCAGAAAGATAACCAACATCTGTAGAAACTTTTTCAGTCACCTACAAATATTCATCTACATCTTCACACAGTTGGGGGATAGAAAGTGCCTCTAGAAGAACACACTGTTCACACAAAATCTGCAGTGCCTTGTGCCCATATTTAAACTAGTGCCTTTTTCAAAGTAGCCTCTTTCTCAAACGAGTGTATTCTCAAACCTGCGTCTTTCTCAAGCAGGACGTAGGCTTGTGTTTTTCTGACATAGCTAATGGCTCTAATGGCTGTAATAACACCCTCCTACACCTTTGCTCCCAGGCAACAAGCCATAGAATATTCATTGCACAACATCTCATTGAAAAACATAAATATCTTACAAAGCTTGCTTTGCTTGTGTAGGTGTTGTGTCTGCACTAAATCTGATGTCTTGTATGTGTAGGAGTTGCTTTCTCATAAGAAGACGTAATTATTTCCTTGCTGTTTGGACCAAAGGGTCCCTGGTTTTATAACCTGCTCTGTAAAGCAGGTTTATAAGTTGCATGTGAAGGTTATTTTCCGGCTTGTGATCGAGTTCAGGTGAATGTCTTAATCTGCTGTTTTGCATCTAAATTACTACACGCTCCAGCACCACATCTCAGCTGGGAGGTGGCAATTAACTGAGAGCCTCCTAAACCACATAGCAAACTGCCTGTGGTCACCTGGGTGTCCTTGCCCACCTTAGTACAAAGTAGCTCGAATTCCACGTGGTTTCCAAAATACCTCACCAATACACAAGCACGGCCTTTTTAACCTCTTCTGGCAGTGCCCCTGTTTGCACCACCTCTGGGCTGGACAAAAAAACGGTCTCAAAAGGCTCAGCAAGGTCAGGTCTTAACACAGGAGACCCAGGGAGTACCAGGTCCTCGTGAAGTCAAGTCTGCGGAGGTGGGAGGTCTCAGGGAACATCACTGAGCTACCCCTTGATGGACTGAGCTGAAAACAAAGTGCTCTAGCTCCCCTGGGAAGCACGAGCAGGTGAGGAGTCCGTCTGCAGGAGGAATTGAATATGTGTGGGGGGTTTTTCATTAAGCTTGCTGGGGACATTGGGGTGGAGGCACTAAGTTGTGCCCCTGCAGAGGATGTGAAGAGAGATGTTGGACTGAATACGGAGAATGGGAAAAAAAGTTATAGATGAGCCTGATTGGTTTTGTTACTCAAGAGAAATTCCAGCAGCCATGCTAGCTAGGTAGGGAGGAATCTTCTCTTCCAGGTTAAGGACCAAAATGGTCCGCTTTTAGACAATACGAAGAAGTAGGATACAAGCACAGGAGCAGGGAGCTATGGAGCTGGTGTTGAAGGATGTCCCACATGCTCTGCCTGGAAACTGGAGGAAGACTGGGGAGTAATTGAGATTAGGTGGTAACTTCTTCCATCTCATAAACAAGCAAACCCTGTAGCTTTGTGCTGAGTGGCCTGTTGTGGCTGAGGGATTTTTTTTCTGAAAGATAGACTCATGCCCAAAGGACCCTGCTCCAGCAATGAGGGGTAAGGGGGAGCAGTGCTGGTATGAACATGCCCACCTTTTAGGCAGGTCTCCCTCCAGAACCCCTTCAGACTATTGTAGCAGCAGCCTGATGTGAATGGTGAGCATCCCTGGTCTGGGAAAATGTCCTTCATCCTCATAAAGATGTAAATCTTGCTTGATGGTCCTGGCTTATCCTTCTCAACGCCAGCTGCAGAAGCACCCCCTGGGGGAGGGAATGGCATAAAAAAACACCACTGTGAAAGTAAAACCTGACTTCCCTTTCTCCCAGGTGCTGATGAATAACACTCTTGATTGATGGGGGCACATCATGAGTTGATGGGTTCCCTCCAGCACGGGATGACTGAGGACAAGGTGAGGTGATGCTGTGCTGTGGAGGGAATGGGTGCATGGAGGCAGGCTGGCCCTGGGCACCCGATGTCTCAGCCCAGCTGGGTCTGGCAGCAGAACTGGGGATGGTAAGGGGGATGGGGACTCTGTGGGGACCTTGAGCAGAGGGATGCTGCTTGCATCCTTTCTCACTGAATTATCTGCGTTGTGTCACCCTGGGCATTAATCAGGGAATCCGACTGATGAGGTGGGAGCAACGCCTTCTTCTTCCCTTTGCCCTGCTTGCCTTACTCTTGTGGGCTTTACATCAGTCTCTGCTGGATGCTTGCTGCTGAACGTGTGCATCTCTCTGTCTCCCAGCCAGGGCCTTGCACCCTTGGGTTTATTCTGACCAAGCACTGTGAGAAAGGTCTGTGCTATAAATGGGTGCTGACTGATGGAAACCACAAAGCTCAGATGTGTGTGAGGAAAGGTGATGTCTCTCCCATGCAAAGCTCTTGCACACACAGTGCTGACTTCCCTTAAACTCAGCAGCAACTTGCAAAAGTTCCAGTGAATGCAGATACTCTGGCATGAAACCCTGGGGAGGGCTTGTGAAGGAGGGGATGGGTGGTCAGTGATAACAGCACATGCTGGAGCTGGGAGACCACAAACACCAGCACCAGCACCCTGGTGACACCTGCAGGACCCTCATTCTCCCCAGCTCATGTAGGTGCCCCAACCCTGCCTGCATGTCCCAGACACGTGTAATGCTTGTGGTCTTCATGCTGGGCTTCTGGCAGCTGGGAGCTATGCTCCAGGCAGGTTGCAACTCACACCAAACCTCCATTTCAAATTTCCAACCCTTCTTTCTGGTCTGTCCTGACTCTGGCTTGTCTGTGCTGTTTCAGAGGTGTAGCGCCAGCAATTGGACACTGGACTCCAGCTCCATCAGCACTGGAAAAAGGAAAATACTTACTTCCCATGCCCTAGTTTCGTCTCTCCTGTCCTTACCACCCACACAATAGCCACCTTTTTTTGTTGTTTTGTTTTCCCTTGGGCACTACAGCCTTTTAGTTTAGTTTATTAAATTGTTTATATTCTACCTGAGCCTGTTCTCCAAAGACCTCACAGACTCACTTGTAAGGCTCCTCTTTTTCTGCCTGGCAATCAGTAAAAATACAGACCAGAAAGATGCTCGAGGCTAGCCCCTCCAAGCATCCTTTTGAGATATTCCCGTATTTGAGAGCATGATTTGCACAACAAAGCTTCTGAGTGCAGATTTTTTAAACCAGAACTGAAGCCACACTGTTGATTTTGTATTACAGTTTCACATAGGACAGTGCCAAGAGTGGTAGCTCATCCTCTGATTCCTCTCAGACCATGAGGTTATCTGCCAGGAAACAGGTTCAATTTGACTTGGTTTCTTCCCAGCAAACACATCTTGGCTGCACCTATCACCTCAGTACGTTCACAGCAACTACAAACTGATCAGTTAATAGGGCAGGTGGGGATATTTCCGGGTACAGACAAGAGCTTTACTGAGCTGGGATTCCTGGTGTCCTCCTGGACCTGCTTTTTAAAGGTAGATATTGTGTTTATCCTGCGCCAGTCTTATGGGAACGCCAAGAGATCTTGAAGATAATTACTAATGGGTCCAAAGTGTCTCCAGCCGCTTCCTTAAGTACCCTTGGTTTATTAAACTCTGCCCACTGGGCTTTGACCTGTGTTTTTCCTACTCTGGACTCTACTTCCACCACTTATTAATGCTTTCTGTTATTGATAGCTTGTCCCAGTTAACCTTTTCCTACATCTGAAGCATGGCACAGGATGTACCTGTTTCCACTCAGTAGCTTGCTATGTGTTTCCTTTTCCTGTGAATAGCAGGTCTGCGTTTCTTCATCTTCCACTTACTTCCAATGTAATTCAAGAACCTCTTCTGTACAGCCCCTTATATATCTCGCTAGATTCTAACCCTTGCAGGTTCTTTGGTCTGTCTGAAAACATTTATGCTTGCCTGCCTGGGCCTTTCCATCATGCTCATCATTACTCACATGACAGCATTTGCATTTGTTGTACAATTCCTTATTGATTCCCAGGTCACCAACCGGCATCTGATGCTGTCACTGTCATCTCTCACTGTACTTCCTCTCTCTCCTGCTCATCAGGATAAGTTGCCTTTGTGTGCTTAATTAAGGGCATGTTCATGGGATTGCAAGAGAATTAAATCAACACATCATGAGAAATTACTACCTGTCAGATGAAACACAGTAACTGACTCTCTCCTTCTGATTCAGCCTGTCCTGGTTGTGAAATTAAATGTGTTGGTTTAAACACCTTCATGGCTGGGTTAAGCAAACCCTTTTTATCACATTTGCAATGGACTAGTCTTTTGCATATAATCAATTATCACACTAGTTTGTCAGTAATGCCTTCTGATGCACTAATTGATCTCTTGTGACGAGTAAACACATCTGTAATGTCTTCTGGTAGCACACAAGTTCTCTTGCACTTGTACTGTTGATTGAAATTTTTTCCCAGCTAAGGAAAATTCTTCACGTTTGCTGACTACTTCTTTTTAGAAACCCATTTGTTTGAAATCCACTCTTTGGAGCCCACTGTCCTTATTCTGCTACTGCCATAGGAGATCCAACAATACAAGTGCCATGGGAAGGCGGATGGAGGACAGTTCAGTTTGAACTGAGGTGTGTATTGAGAAAACCAAAGTTCACTTTGTCTTTTCTGCTCCGACCTTCTCCAACCTGCAGAACACAGGGAAGAGTTTCTACCTGACACTCTGAAGGCAGCCATCAGTCCTCTCCCTTTGGACACAAAGACATCTTTTGATGTGAATTCTCTGGTCAGAGCCAGTAAGAGTCTCACAGAGGAGAAAGTTCTGGGATCTGGTAGGTGATGGGAGATAAGGATTAAATTACTTTACCTTCACACAGCCACTTGTATTTCCTTTCTTCTTCTTTCTTCATCTTGGTGTGCATTTACTGTACAACTGTCAGTGTGGCAGGAAACTCAGCTAGAGCAGAGGTCCACATCATGAGTAGTTCAGATTTTTGCATGATGTCAACTTAGCCAAGAGTCTAGGACAACTTGCAGATGGCATTACTGAAAATGTGGTTAGGTCCAGTCTGCCCTCGGAAGCAGATCTGTGCAGGGGGACACAGAAACACTAAAAGCAGGCCCATGGTTAGGACTAAACAGGTAGCATTGGTGAGACCTCATTTCTGGTGGGGTCCCTTTGCAAAGGTGATTAGGGGCTTAGCTTCTCTGCAGTGAAGAGAGGCCAAATGTTCGGCAAATGTGGAGATGGGGGATGTGATATAATGCTGCAGAGGGTGTGAGGGAGTGTAAAAGTAGTGAGTGTGGGAGCCAGGACAAATAAGACAATAGATGCAGACGGGGTGGAGTTGCTTGAGATGGAAATCTACCTCCTCGTAGCTAAAGAAACATAAACAGGAAGATGCTGTGACTCATCATTTATTTATTTTTGCCTCTTGTTGGACAGGAGTAGACAGATTGGGTGTCTGCAATTTACTTTTTGACTCTGGGTTTATCAGCGGACCAGGCACGTTCCTTCCGTAATGATCCCTGCCATAATCTCAAGTTCCACACCCTAATGTCAGTAGTGTTCATGGTCACTTCTGTGTGGTCATCTCAGGACCTCCAGGCAGAAGAGACGGAAGAGAATCAGACTCCAGGTTTAGAGTGGGGCACAACACCGAACTTTTTATCAATTTATTTCTGTTTAGCACAGTTTAGTCCTATTTATACTGAAGCTATTAAATCTATTTGCTCAGATTTTGATTGAGCTAGTGTTATAATGTAGACATGACCCAAATTTATTCATGGCTACAAAATGAATCTGGCAAGAGGCTGTAAGAATCAATTCTGCTTGTTAAGACTTGAATTTTCAGTCAAGACCAGTAAAAGCACTCAACATGAAGATAAGTGGCTGGTATTTGTAAGAAGGCAACCCAATAAATGTGGATCACTTTTGGAGATCAGGACCCTGACATAGTTGGCAAGACTTTAAAAGTTGGTTTTTGAGATATTTTAGGAATATGTGGTGCCAGAAGTTTGAGGGATGGGAACAAGAAGGACTGTAGCTGTGGAAAGTAATACCCTTGAAAAATCAGTCAATATTTAAATTGTTTGTTCTCTTTGAATTGTTGAGCTCATCCCAAATGCACATTGGGATCCTGACATTACAAGAGAATCAGCAGAATCTCAAGGGAAGGATGGAAAGTAATAAGGAAGAATATTGCTCCTAAAAGCAATGTTGCAACCAAGAGCAAACATTGTTCCTGAAAACATCACAGCCACCAGCGGAACATGCCACTGAGCTTCTGTGATGTTCAGGCCATGCAAACTGAATCCACCATAGCCAGGAGTCACTGGGGAGAAATTTATGAAGAGGAGAATGGGCACAATAGGTTCAGAAGGTATAAGTGTGGTGTCTCAGGTGTCAAATAAAAGGCATTTGCCTGCCTGACTCTCTGAATAGCTTTGGGCAAGTACTCCGACTCCTCTGCAATATAAGAAGGAGACTTCCCCATCAGACTGGGGCCTTCCAGACTGATCATATCTCAGACACCTTGAAGCTTAAGTGTACTTCATTAGTCTGGACCTCTTTGTCTGAGGTGAGGATAGAATCAGGAACTAGATTCCAACACCAGGATCAGAGAGGAGACATAATTATGTCACTGTGTCTTAGAGAACAGCAGTGGTTTTCTGACAGGAGATGCTTCTTTGCTCTACATCTCTCCTGGGGAGGAAGGCAGAGGTCACAAAACAGGAGCAAAAGTTAAAAAGTAGTGTTTGATGGTTGCTTTGACATTGATTGTCTACCATGGCGAATAGTGGATGAAATGCAGGTCTGCTCAGAGAGAGTGCTAGACTGAGAGCTGCGTCATCATCACCCATCTGCAACACATGGGCTCTAGGGAGTCCTCTGGCTTTGTTCTGTGCTGTGTGGAGGACGTTGTATCACTGAACTTTTTAGAACACACCTGATTTTTTGGGGGGTTCTGGATGGAAGAGAAGAAACAATTTGAGGGCCCCGTGGGCTCCATGCGTCCCGCTGATACTTCTCCGTGTGAAAAGAGCTGTTGGCTGTTGCTATTGACACGGGCACAAAAAAAAACCTGCTCTGCATCTCATTTCACGGCACATCAGCTGTCCCATCTTTCACCTTACTGAGTAGTATCAACTTGCATAACTCCCTTTGACTGGTCTATTATGGTCACATATGTAAACTATAGACCCTGAAAGCAAATGAGCTTAGACTTGTGGATCCTGCTTTTGCAGGATCCAGAACCACTCTTGTTCTCCCAAGGACCTATTTAGGGAAGTTTATCCAGCTTCCCTGTCTGTATTTCCTTGGGTGTGTGAGCAGGAAAGCTACATAGGCTGCTGGCAGTGTATGTGCCTGGCTCTGAACCGATCTGAAGAGAAAGTCACCATGGCCCAGAAGCACCTGGTGCTCTGCAAGCGGCCAAGCAGGAGCCACAGCCACAGGCTTCCAGGTTGCTCTTTCAAGTGCTCAGAGGAAAGATAATTTTACATATTAGTGTAAATGCTAGGGTGCAGTTTGAGGTATTTAGGGATGCTAGAATGCCTATGGGATTTGCTAAGTCCTCTGAGGTCACATGGTAATTTGGAGGCACCTGTAAATGCCTGAAAAACTTTGTAATGTAAAGTTCTTCATCATCTTTGGCATGGATTTCTCAAACTCAGCCTCTGCTTTCCTCCATGAATCTCTAGGATCCAGTCCATTCTTTCCCCAAAACTCCTATGTTCCTCCATGCTATCTCATTCTCCCTTCCCCAGCACTCCTTGCAAAGCCCAACTCTTGATCCAGCAGCACGAGCCCTCCACCCCTCTCCTGAGACCTCAACAGGCTGCATCAAGCTCAGTGCCCTTCAGCCCTCTTCAAGGTTCTTCCTAAATCTGTCTACTACTGTTTGCCTGGAATTGTCTCTTTTTCAGTAGAGTCTACCTTTTTTGCTCCATAGACCTAGTCAGCCCTAAACACCTGTTAAACAGAGAGTATCTGATCCTTGTTTGTGGAATACTCATCCTGCTCTGGTCCTCTGACTACCAGCTAGTTCAAACTCCAACCCCAGACCTGATTTCTACTATCCCACGAAAATCCTGAGACAAAATATGACAAAATATTAAGCTGTTTCCTCTCAATCTGTCTGCCAAGTTCTCCATTCCCAGATATAGTTCTCCCTGACTCTTTCTCTGTTGCCCCTCACATATGGTTT
>NW_009716455.1:0-3229 GCF_000703405.1 Apaloderma vittatum
AGCAGTTGGAAATCTAGAGGCAAAAGGAAAGCATGGGGTAACTGTAGGAATTTGCACATAAAGATGTGACAGCGTTGGCTCTAATGAGAGCTCTTGAAAGCTTATCATTTTATTTCTGAACACTTATGTCCTCCCAGCAACAAATTACAGGTAAATCTGTTGCATTGTAATACTTTATTGGAAGCCTTTTTTTTTTTTCCTGTAGTAAAAGCAGAATAAAACAATTCTTATTAAAAAAAAAAATTTTTACAAAGATCTCACGAACAAATGCTTGTAGCCTACAGGAAAATACTGTTATAGTCATTATTGCTATTTGTGGTCGAGGAGCTGTGACAGAGGATTTATTATGCCTTCAGTTTCTTGAGCTTCAAATAAGCAAACTAATTTTGTTCTACTTGAATTGACGTCTTGGCCATGTCTGTGCTCATTAATGTGATTTTTCTGTTGGGTGCATACTTCACTGGTTAATTTAATACTTAAATGTTAATAAAAATTAGCTATGTTGTAATCCTAGAGTTGCTATAGAAGGGAATATCTTTCATATACTGATGGTGTGCCTCAAAATTGCATGATTCCTAAATAAAAGAGAAATAAAAAATATCTTCAATCCAAGGATGTCTGGCAGTAGATACGATAATGTATTTCCAGCAAAGATAGAGCCAGCAGTAGTGAAATCCACAGAGGAGAAGATGGTAGAGGTGATTTACAGGGAAAGGACTATCCATGCTTTGTGGTGTCAGACTAGAATATGTAGACTGACCAAAATTAATTAAACAAGGACACTAGTTAATTGCTCAAATAAGTGAATATTCCTCAGTTATATAGGTAAGGTTGTGTGGTTGGGGGCAAGTTCTGGGTGAATGGTTCTGAACAGCATTTCGTACATTAGTGACTATTATTGCAAGCAGCTTTGATCAACGTCATGTTACAGCAGAAACTCTCCAAAATTACACAGGAACAATTTTCAGTGCACATCATGAGCATAAGCTTCCACCTGCTGAAACTTCTGACTCCTTCCTTTATGTCAGTCTCACCTACAGAACCAGGCCTCGTGTTCAGTAACCTGCTAACAACAGAAACAAAAGGTTGAAATAAATAAAAAAAAAACTGCAGCAAAGAATAGCAGCAGAACACCTTTACTGCTGGCAATCCTTCACACCAGCCAGCGGGCAGCGCTCACTGTCGGCCCTAGTCTTGGCAAGAGCCCATTTGTCCTGCACAATCAGCGAGGGAGGAGTGGCCGCCCCGGGCAGTAGGAGTCCAGCCCTTTTTTTTTTTTTATTTTTTCAGAACTAAAACAGTTATACAGAAAGTAACACTGCAATTTAACATAAAAATTTAACAAAGTAACACATATTTAAAGAAATGCACAGAATGCAAAAGAACCTAGCAGAATTTAATAGAAGTTAACAGATTTGGCAGAAGATAACAGACGCTAACAAAAGCTGATAGAATGTACCAGAAGCTAGAGTCTAGCAGAATCTAATAGAATCTAACAATATTATACAATCTACCAGAACCTAACAGAATATAACAGAATCTAGTAGAATCTAACATAGTTTGAAAGCATTTTAACAGAATCTAATAGAATCTAACAGTCTAATAGACTGATCTCATAGACTCTAACAGAATTTAGTCAAATCTAATAGAACCTAAGAGAATGTAGAAGAATTTATCAGAACAGAATTTAATAGAATCTAGTAGGAGCTAACAGAATCTGGTAGAACCTAAATAAAATCTAGTAGAATTTACCAGAATGTAACAAAATCTACCAGAATCTAATAAAATCTACTAGAATCTAATAAAAAAAAGTAGAATCTAACAGAACTGACCGAAATCTAATAAAGAGACTCTAATAGAATCTAACAGAATCTACCAGAATCTAGTGAAATCTACTAGAATGGAATAGAATCTACTAGAATTTAGTAGAATCTAACAGAATCCAATAAAATCTAATAGAATCTAGTAAAACTAATACACTTGAATATAATCTAGCAGAATCTAACAAAATCTACCAGAATCTAATAAAATCTAGTAGAATCTACCAGAATCTAGTAGAATCTAGCTGAAGCTAATAAAATCTACTAGAATCGAATAGAATCTACTAGATTCTAATAAAAATCTAATAGAAAAATAGTAAAACTAATACACTGGAATAGAATCTACTAGAATCTAGTGGAAGCCACCAGAATCCAATAAAATCTACCAGAATCTAATAAATTCTAGTAGAATCTAGCAGAATCTAATAGAGTTTAGTAAAAGTAATACACTTGAATAGAATCTACCAGAATCTAGTCGGATCTAGCAGAATCTACCAGAATCTAATAAAATCTAGTAGGATCTACCAGAATCTAATAAAATCTACTAGAATTTACCAGAAGCTAATAGCATCTAGTAGTCTAACAGAATCTAGTACCATCTACCAGAATCTAATAGAATCTAACTGATTTGAATATAATCTAGTAGAATCTAATAAAATCTAATATAATCTAGTAGAATGCAACAGAGTTCCTAATCATAAGTAAGTTGAAAATTTTACATTTCAACCTTTGTGATACTAGGCCATAATCTTCCATGGGGCCTGATTCTGGGTCCCACCATAGCAGCTTTTTCCTCCCCAGCGGTTCCCATGGTCCGGAGCCCAGCTGGGGCCAGCATGTGTGTCATGTTGTATGTGGGCAGACCAATGGGGCAGGGCACTAAGTAATTACATTTTTCCATACCTTGACTGCTACAGTTTAAATATTTTCAGTAGCTCTATTGAACAAGCTGGCCACTCTTGGGGACTGTGAACAAACATGCTGATAAACTAAATGAAGGGACAAAACTGAATCTTTGAGTAACAAGCCCTAGTCTGTTTGTGTAAGAAAGCGCAAATTCTTCCATCACAGCCGGTTGATTTGGGATGAACACAGCTCTGCTGCCAGACACATGTCACTGACAGTGACAGATGGAAAATGCTAGGGGAGATGAGGCAGGCAGAGACGCTTTAAGTGCAGGTATAGTATTAAAAACCTCCACGTTTTATTGTTTTCTTCATGCAAGAAAAGAGCACCCTCTACTCCATCAATTAGGCCACCCAACAGGAAGGTGTCATTTCAATTATGTTTTATTCAACTGCCAGGACTCATTTTTACCCCATAGTGTCACTGATGTTTCCTTTTCGGTAAGAGAACAGAGAGAATGCTTGAAATTAAGTCTAAGGATGGCTCAGTTGTTTGAAAAGAAG
>NW_009716456.1:0-18455 GCF_000703405.1 Apaloderma vittatum
AATAATAATAATAATTTAATAAATTTAATGTTTAATAAGCATTGCCTTCATCCAAAGAGGCAGGGATGTAGCAGCCCTGGTGCAAGAAAAACACAGTTCCTCTTGGATTTCAAAGATTTTTTACAACACTTAGAAAAGAAAAATGCAGCTTCACAAAGAAGCACTGAGAAAAACTGTGCTCCAAAGTCCCTGCTGCTGAGGATGAGGTAACCAGTCCATATTGTCATATTTATCTTTACCAGGTTCTCAGGGAGGAGGTGAGGATTTAAAAACCAGCTGGGTATGCCTGTAACATCTGTAAAGAGCAGCACACAACGACAAGTTATTTAAATGATCCAAACTTCCCCATCACGACAGAGGCACAACAGTTTTCCTTACAGCGTTGAGAACAGTTTTCTTCTTCACAGATAAAAGCTTTAATTTACAAGCTGGTTCTTGCTGGGCACCGTCAGCTGACAGAGGCAGCATTTTGTGCCTGAATGTTAATTTCCTCTCTTTTAAAAATGTGCTTTCAGAGACTAACATCTCCCAGGACACGCTAGAGGCCTTCCTTCCTGGCCATCACCACAAGGTCATTTTCAAAGTCCACAGTATTGTCCTAACCCTTTTTAATAGGAGCATTTTCCAAGCGTGATGCTTGCACAACTCTAGCCTCAGATGCAGCCAGACAGGGCAGGGCCTGGCTGCTTTAGGCGACAGTACAGCAGTTGCTGAAGAAACCCTCAGGGGATTTTATCCAACAATCACACAGCACATTACAAGGTTTCCAGCGCAGTGCCTCAGATTTACATACAGATTCCTCCTACGTGAAAAGACGATCTCCTGCTGCTCCTGCTGTGCCAGGGATCAATAGCACACCACAGCACTGCTGTCCATATTGTGCGGCCGCTCTGTGCTTCCTCCTCAGAGCCAGTGTCCTGACAAAAGCTTCCAGCTGAGGGAGGCCTTCACTGACAATGTCATGTGGGGCTGCCTTGAGCAGCAGCTCTTGCTGCTAGATGAACATCTGGAAAACAGCCCCTGTGCTTCTTCAGCCTCAGGGTGCTTTTAGAGTCACACTTGTTATGAAACATACTCCAGGACTGAGACATTCACTGGGAGCCGGTGCCAACATCAGGAAGATGAGAGGCAAGTTTATTATTTGGTGTTACAACACTCCTCACTCAAAGAACTGGGAGCAGGCTCACCTGCTCACCCTAAACAAGAGCGAGCAATCAGCATGCAGAGATGCTGCACGAGTGGAAGGAGGGTCTCCCCTTACAGCACACCAGGATGTGATGCACCCAGGGCCAAGGGCATTTTCTGCTTTGCCTATATCTGACAAAAAAAGGGAATCAAAGGGCAACACGGTGACCACCACAGCCTCACAGACTGCTCTGCTTCTGCATTCCAGGCAGAAGGGCAGTTAGGAGAGGGAACACCCTGGGCGTAGCTATCAAGCTCCCCACCAGTTCAGGGAGACCTGCCAAGGCTGAGGGCTCCTTTCCCCTACCCTGGCAAGAAGCAAGTAGTCAGAAATCTTTGAGCTGCTTGTGGCAAGGGGAGGAGCTGGTACCACATCTACTAGACCACATCAGCCAGGGAAAAATACACCTATTAACCAAAGTGCAAGTGGGATATTCCAGCAGGATGTGGGAGCAGCGTGTATTGGCAAACTCTAACCACTCAGCAGGGAGTGCCAGGTGGTCAGCAACCCATCCCATGCTTCCTACCCAGCTTGGTTAGCCCGTTTTTTACTTGTACAAGTCTGACTAGTATTTCATGTTCTGATTCTGTCCCTACCTCTTTGATGTCAACATCCATTTCTAGCCTTTCTCCATTGCCCTTCCATCTTTCAGCTTCCTCTCTACCCAGGCATTTCAGAACAAATGTATCTTACGAGACCACCACAGGGCAGCAGCCAGAGCATTCCGGTCTGTCTGCCACAGCAGCCATGAGGACCCAACACCCAGCCCGTTCTGAACTAGCAAGCAAGAAATCAGTGCTTTGCTCCCACTCCTCAAGAACTACATTAAAAGAAAAAAAAAGAAAGGAAAGTGTAAAGTGGTATAAAGAAGTTGCCCATGCTTATGCGGTTCTGGTATTTTCTTCTCAACTGCGTGGTGTTTCTTGCTATTCCAAAGACTTAAAAACTAAAAGATTGAGTCACCGTCATAAGTGCGTTGCGACCTAAACCATGACTAGTCAGAGCGGTTAGAAGCACATTAGAGAGCGTGCACACGCTGGCTCGGAGCCATGGCTGTTTTGAACGTGTTTACAGCCTGTCAGTCTAAGTACTGTAGTGTACTGAGCAGGTTGGCATTGGATGTTGTATTCAATTAGTGCAAGCCTGAGATCCACCAGCTCCAAGGATCAGACAGATTCACCTCTTCCTGACTCCGTTTCAAGAACTTGGGGCTCTCAGGTTGTTGTTTAAATTAACAGCAATAATTGTTTTTTTGCAAATGTTAGAAGAATGCAGATTGAGAATCTAGAAACCACAACACGCAGGATTTTGCAAAGCGGTTGCTGCCAGCACAGCTCTGTGAAGAGAATCAGTGATTCAAAGTGGGCGTATAAAAGGCACTTTAACTCTCAGACCTTCCTTTGGTACAGTGTGTTCATATGCTGTGCAACGAATGTGTTCAAAGGAGAGGTTTCCCGTAAGGATAGCTCAGAATCTCACAGAGAAGCTGACAGCCTATGAAAGAGAAAAAAATAATTCATTCCAATTTTTAAAGTGTAAATACCTTTGAAAGATTCTGCTAAACAGGCAGGAGGTGTCTCCTTGTCTTGGTGTTATTAAACAGGGCAAATTTTGTAATCAAGCCAATCATGCTCCGTGCAGGGAGGGGAAGGAGCAGGGAAAGGAGCCAACATTATTTATAACACCAGTACTGGTGTGCCAGCTCTCCTCAGGAAGAGCTGTACATCCAGGCAGAGCCCTTAAGGATTACAGGATTGGGAAAAAAAAAAGAACAAAAAATTAAAAAAAAGAGAAGTTGCATTTCTTGGGGGTGGTGAGCTGAAAGTGACAGTAAAACAAAGCAAAACAAACAAAACCAAATACTACGAGAGGAAGAAAGGAGAAGGATTTGGAAATGTTGGAGAGGGAAGGGCAAGCTAGTAACAGTAGTACCAAGCAGAGCAGTAACCCCATTTATTGATGCAGCTTCAGAAGTCAACTTTTCCAGGCTCCCTGGGGACCAAGCTAGGAAAAAAGTTCCTAACCTGCTCTGCCACGGCCCTGCTTTCCACACAGCTGGCAGATAGTGAGAACGAAACACCCCGCTCCGAGGACCAGCAGTGGTTGCCAACGCTGCGCCAACCACGGACTGTGCAGAAGAAAAGGAAAGAGAAATTCTACCTGGAAATCTGTCAGTACCATTCCCCTCCCAACAGAACTGAAAGTAGGAGTTAGTTGCTCAGCTTTAGCACTCCTGTCTCTCTGGGTGCGATATATAAAAGAATTGGAGAGACCTATTTCAGCAATAAACTCATCTCCTAAACTCTAGAAAAATTACTCCCCTCATTTCCGGGCAGGTGGAACCAGCTTTGCTTTTCCATCAGCTGCCCAGTTAGATCACGATGAAGCTTCCCATGCTCCCTCCGTCTCTTCAGCCTCCGAGCTGCAAGCTACCCACTCCAAAACGCTTTTCCAGTGAAGGGTGTCAGCCACAACTTTTCTGTACCCCAAGAACATTGTAGCAAGTCTCTTTCCTCCTCTACCCAGGTATCTTCCCCACTTTTCACCCCAGCTCTATAGGAAAGACAAAGACATTCTATCTCCTTCTGGAAATGAATTATCACTACCTATTACAAACACCTTTTGAAGCTACCAGAGCTGTCTCATTTGGCAAACATTTGGGCTAACACTTTCCAAGACAGGTTTCCAGAATTTTTCAGAAGTTCAGTCACAGCAGTTCAACTGCTACAGACAGCAAGGTTAGGGGAAATTAAATCACTTCTTCAGTTAAATAAACGAACAAGCATTAATAGAACCTATTTCTCCTTTTTTCTCTTTCCCCCATAGGCTTGCTTCAGAGCAACAGTCAAAGTTAGGCAAAAGCATTGGCTTTATGCCAGGACATGCATCAGCAGCTCAGCGTGAGATTCTGGAAGAGCCAGAAGAGGGGGTACAACTTAAGCTTACTCAATGCAAACACTTGTTCAGGCCTCCTTACCACAAAAATGACAAGTCAGGGGATGCTGAGATCCACACTACAAACACCCACGTCTATTATGTCCTCTGGACAAAACTAATGCCAGTGCACTTCTTGTCACCCTCCCTGGATAGCAGGAGATGTCTGCGCAGTGGACACATCGCAGGTGGAATACGAACACATCAGAGGTGGCTGAAGCGGTGCAGTCTGGAGGCAGACCAGCCAGCGTCTTTTAGTCTGCAGGTGGTAGGAGGGGCTGGAAAACAGATCCCAAACAACAAGGTGTAGAACACCACAAACCTTATGGAAGTTAATTGTGGCCCTCACTTCCTGGAGCAGAGACCATGTGGTGATGCGAGCTGGGCACCCCACACACTGAGGGAACGACATGAAGCTCCCCCATGAGTAGCTAAAGAAGCGTCCCTTCATTCTCTTTTAGAAAGAGACACTGCTTTTGCCTCTCTGCACTTTCTTTATGGAGGCTGCATAGACCAGGTGGATCCCTGATGCAGTATCCAACCAAAGTCTACAGCTGCTCTAAGGAGATGGAAGGACTTAGTTAAACACTTGGCAGAAAAATACGAAGCCTGGAGCAAGCACACAAAATAAGTCAAAGGAAAACGCCCTCAGTATCCAGATAGCAACAACTCAGTCTCCAAGAGGAAGGCTGGTCTCATGAATAAGGCAGATGACCATCACAGCAGAATGGTGCCATGGCTGTGTGATGCTAAGAGAATTCCTTAGAATTACACTTAAAAATAAAAAATAAATTAGAAAAAAAAATTGTTTGCAATGCTTTCCATTTTCAGGGTACCTGACCAGAGTGCTGTTAACTCTTGGTTGCAAGGGAAATTAAAGGGATTTTACGTTAAATATGAAGAAAACTGCATTAAAAGTCATAACCTGGTTTTGTAGAACATTACGCATCTCACATTAAGCACCAAAACTGGCAGACGCTTCTCCTATAATCTGTCTGTCTTGATTAGCTGTGGTTAGTGAACATACCATCCTCTTATCTCACAGCAACACTGTAAGGATAATTAAGACGTGTGTAGCATTCCAACTGCCAGAAGGAAATGAGTACTTCTGTACCCAGAGCAGAGTTTGCAGTGTCCTGTAAATAAGGTGTACACACAGTTCTAGAGATAAAATACTGAATCCAGTGAGTACCACTATACACACTGGAAAACACAGGAGCTCTACAGAAAAAAAATAGGATGTGATTGTGTAACTGAAAGTTATCAAAGAATCAAGAAAGACTATAGGCACAAGGCTGGATAGCCATAGTCATTTCTTCTGAACAACTTCACGATCACGGGTTGTGTTGTTACATACAATTAACTGTTGATTTCTAGACTCTGGTCATAAAGATAATCTAAAATTTTCAGAAGTAATTGCAGGGACCTAACAGAGAAGTAAATGGGTACGGAGACAACTATGAAAGCACACACATGTAAACAAAAAATGTTTTCTGCTTATCAAGTGTAGCAAAAAAGAAGAGAGGAGAGACATAAGTCCTGGTATTTCTGGCCCAACACGTTTTCTGTGATTGACTCAGCACAGTGTGTTCAGCAGTTTTGTTACTGATGTCTTCTCCACGACAGCTGAAAACATAACTACAGTAAAAGCCATCTAACTACAGAAAGCTTAACTTGTCTGGGAAATATGGTAAGCAAATACAAATTAGTTCTTCCTTCTTGTCATGGACCATCGTTCTTGAATGACTTGTCATTTGTGGACTAATTACAGACAGGATCAGCAGAAGCAGTTGAGGTTCACAATTAAAACCTTAATCTGTATCAGGACACCTTTTTCTTTTGGAAGCCACAAAACATCTTTTTATAGACAGAGCAGAAAGTCATTTACGTTAAAAACAATTTTTTGAAAGGCAGCATTCTGGCATTAGGCTAACTTGGAAATTAACTACTGTTAAATGCTTTTGAGGCAATATTCAAACAAATAACGAACAAGATTAAATATCAGGCAATGTCGCTTCCAGGCCTCCAGTCATAGGCATTATGACAACTGGTTCTTTGAAGATAACTCTCAGCTATATGCAGTCACATAATATTTTCCCTTCATCCAGAAAAACATAACCTGGAAATCTCAAGCCAATACTAAAATATTCTTGGAGCTTTTGAATTTAGTAATGATCATTTCTTCACTCAACCCCTCTTACATATCACACAAATTCTCATCCTGAGAGATAAAAAAGCATCTCAGAAATAATACAACAAAGCATAAGCAGCTAACTAGGTTCCATATTTTATAGTCAAATAAAATTAAGCAAACATCAACAATACATGTGCTTGAGCTTTAAGAGGTCTTGACAATGGATTTTTATAAATGAGAAAGAAGAACAAGAACATTGCCCCAAGTAGGCTTCTTAATCTAAGAAATTTCTTCCTAGAAAAAGGAAGAAAGAATATGATATGGGACTAATTAGTGAAGAGTAGTAGAAGGATGTATATAATGAACGCTGACTAGCAACGGTTTGTGGAACTTGTCACATTCCTGAAATCATTTTGATGCAAGGTAAATAAAACTATCTGATAAAGGTGACGGTGTTAATTAACACTGATATCTGTAAAATATCCATCACCTCCCATGATATCCTAATTAATAGGACAGAACAATATAAAGCCAATACATGTGTTAGACCACTTAAATGACGTATTTCAAAGTGCCATTTACAATGTGGGAATTCAAGGTTGGTTGGCTATGCTTTCTTGGAAATATAGTAGGAAGGAAGTGACAGTTGTCTTTGTGCTATTAAAGCATTTTTATGAATGACTTGGGGAAATGAAAAGCTTGCAGACGACAAAGATATTCAAGGAAACGGCAACTTGAGATTGAAGCACTCTACGATCTAGGATGCAAAAGGATAAAGATAAACAGAGGTTGAAAGTCAAACAGATTATTTGATGCTGAAACCAAGACATCGTTGACTGTGAAGATAGAGCCAATAGTTATTTACCAAGGGAAGCAGCAGACTCTATTCCAAGACTGCTGCAAAAACAAACCCACAAGTTTTCCTTAACTTCCAAGCTACAGTCACGCTACCAAACCTGCAGCAAAAATAAAGCAAGATAGCCATTTGGTGAGTAGTCAGATTCATTATAAAAAGAGGCTATCTGAATAATCAGTTATGGGAGACGAAAAGGTCAGAAGGGACCATCTAGTCTGACCTGTAGTTTGATGTGGATCTTCAGGCTATCTCCCACCCAAAGTGATCATACTTCAGAGCTGGCAGTTTTAATTCCTCTGGCTCCATTTTCAGAGTGAAGAAAACAGATCTTATATTTGAGATGCTTTAGCAAAGCCTCTAACGCACCTGAAAATAACTGTTATTTTCCTTGTGAAAGGCAGTGGCAACCCACATGCACAGATGTACGAACATCATAATATACAATGTTCTGGCATTTCATAATGCAGGATATCTGGTATTTAGAGACTTTCTAAACAGCAATTAATCACCAATTCTCTCCAGTAAAATTCAGAAAGGATGAAAAGCTGAGGTTTAAAAATCATACGCACACCACTCATTCCTGAAGTTCAGTCTTAGCATCAGCTAGAAGCCTCAGTTTAGCTTTATCTATACAACACCAACCAGGCACCGCTATATTATGGCAAGTAATCTGTCTTACAGTGCTGGCAGTCCCCATCCTTGCTCCCTGTCAAAGCAGTCTACCCCTTGCAAACATACAAGGCTTTGCTGACTCCCAAAAGGCAGGAAAGGACTCACTGATTTTGTAGATTCCAAAGACCCTGAAGAGAGGGTGTCTCGGCTGCCCCGACTCTTGGAACTGAGATGGGGTGAGGATGAGGGCGAGTCATCAATATAGGGCATCATATCATGATGTCGCCTCTGTTCTTCAGCACGGTCTGCATCATACGCATAGCTAGGAGGTGTGCCACTGAATGAAGCATCTGTAAAACACAGGAGAAAAATCTGTCTGGTCAGAGTCAAGCTGGACAGGAGACAGGCTGGTCAACCGAGGCACTGCCTGCCTACCAGCTATAACGATTACTTATCAGTAAACCCAGAGTCAGTGATAGTTAAATAGAGGTCAAGCAAAGGCACAACTTTAATGAAAATCACGTCACCACCAAACGTTCACTTCACTCATTCTGAGTCCTAAAAGGTAAAGTCCATTCTAACATCTAACATAAGTATTCATTTAATTACAGCTTCTTCCCTCAAGTTTTCCTTCAAAGGCATTAGCACCAAAATAAGTCTTTTTGCAGGCTCCATAAAAGTTGGGCAGTCTGGGTTTAGGAATGCAGTGGCTTAGGGTAACAGACGCTGTTTTTTCTGTACGACAAGAACAGATGATGCCCCTGCCAGTTTAGCAATCATAGCTAACACATAGGGAAGAAACACAACTCTTTCCAGGCCTCTCAGAAACAAGAGGACTAAGAAAGAAAGGTCTTACAGTTCAAGTGACCGTCCTAACGTCAAACATAAAATCCTAAGAGGCCCTCTCCTGTTGGCTGCCCCTCCTCCTTGATTTTGAGACTCACTCTTTAAACAAATGAACAAACCACCACGCTGCTCCCTCTTACCACCCCCCCCCCAAAAAAAAAGTAAAAAACAAATGAAAAAAAATAGTGGTATTAAGACTCAAATTAACCATTACTACATGAGATACCAATGAACTTCAGGAAAGATGAGCAGTAAAAATGAGCCGCTGCATACAGAGATTGTTTCTGCACAACTGTGTATGAAGGACACACATGGAGCAGCTCCCTCTACCATAGGTTAAAAGGTCTTTTATCTCTCTGCATAAAGAAAGATACAGAGAGTACCAACATTTGCTTTCTGCACAGTGACACCGGATCACGTACATCTTGCCTGAGAGAATCTGGAGCCAACCTTACACACGAGTTACAGGGGCCTGTGGGACACCTTCACCCCCCAACGCCCAGAAGTGTCCCCTGTGTAACAGTCATAGTCAGGCACGGGCCACTGAACACGAAAGGGCAGAGTTCCTCTTCCTCTTTCAGTTACAAGCCACAAGAAACCACTCTTCTCACAAAACTAAAAAATAACCACAGGAAGATAAGCTAGATCCACTTTCACAGTAGCCAGCGCGCCTTACGGAAGACAAAGCCACACACAAAAAAAGAACAGCTTTTTTGTCTTGTAAGTTTAAAATTATGCATTAAACTCACACTTGAACACAAGTAAAACCAATTTTTAACTTGTTTTCACAAATATCCAGGTTCTGCAAAAATAATAAGCAGCAGCTGCCAAGCATACTAATAATCCTGTTATACATCACTAAGGCAGGGTGGAGGAGTAACATTTTAAAGCCCACTTTCCTCCCTCACAGAAAACTCGGTTAAAGCATGACTCATTCCAGTAAAGGATGTGAACTTTGTGTAGAACAGAATAAAACTTGATCCATGTGGCTTTTTTTAAGGAGGGAGAGCTGGTCTGGGAATTTACACAAACAATATACAGAAAATCCAACAATAAACTCACTGTAGAAGTGAGCCTCTGTCTCCGTTCATAGCAAATACCACCCAGCTAAATAACAGCTGTATATGAGACCTTTAGGCTGCTGAAGGACGATGGCAATATTATTTTAACAAGCTTAGTGAGTTTTATGTCACCTACCCATTTGTGGTATTAGCTTATGCTCAAGCTCTAAAAGTTCCTCAAAAGACTCATTAGATTGTGCAAGACCACAGGAGGTTAAAAAAAAAAAAAAAAAAAAGTGGTATGTGGTCTCTGCACGAAGGGACTTAACTTTTATCTAGATGTTAGAGGTTTCCAGAGCTCCCCAACCACTTGGAAGCCATCCTATTAAATGGATTTGGTAAACGGTGGCTAGGAGGAAAGTTGCTGAAATAAGGATGCTCAGTCACAAATGAGAGATTTTTAGATATCCCAAAACTGGATAATATCTACAACACCAGCAAGCCAAGCAAAACTCAGGCTAGAATTTTCAAGAGCTCTTTGGCTAAAAGAATGTGGAAGAGAAGACAGCATGGCCCTCAGCCTGTGTTACAAAAACAGGCAAGGAAATACTGGGAGGAAGCCTGGGGGAAGTAAAAATACCCTCCTCACACACAGGATGGATGGTCTTCTGTTTGGCCAGAGGATTAAGGGACTGTTTTGACTCCAGAAACCAGAATTAGAAATAGGAAGGGGGATAGGTGTCTCCTTGCATGTCTGCACTATCTGTGCCATTAAAAAAAAAAAAAAAAAAAAAGGCACCAAATCCGAAACTCAAACACCTAAAGATAACTCTAATGCAATATAACCTCAGTGGAGGAGTGCAGATATCTGCTTTCCATTCAGCTGTCCCTCGTGCAACTTTCTAACCCAAGAAGCCTGCAAGATATTTCTGACAATTTAACGCTGGCATTTTCCAAGGAGGAACATCAGTATTGGGAATATATGGAGACTTCATGCCTTTGATCAAGCAAGAGTTCTTTTTCCTTCAGATGTTTCTTCAAACTACTCTTATCCAAACCAGTTTCTCCTGTGCACATGCAGTAACAAGAACGTGTTGCTGTACAAAAATTAAGGCAGGAATATTTTGGTCACTCCCAATGTTCACTTTCAAAATGTATAGTTTGCTCCACTTCTGTTAATGGGGGAGTGAATGCAGACTAAAATACACCAGCAGAAAGACTTGCAGTGAATCACAGTATTTTCACTGTCCTCACTTTCTCCTGCTAAAAAGCATACTTAACATTCTTACCTTCCATAACATGTTCTGTCTCCTACTGCACAAGGAAAACTTTATCTGAACCTGAAGGAAAGGGCAGGTGGAGGACTTGGGCCAAGCAGCGGAGATTTATTCCTAGCTTTGCAACAAGAGTCAGTCTACTTTTGAATTGCTTTGTCTCCCAACCCATAAAAATGAAAGTAACAAATCTCAACAATGAATTAATCTATCAGTGTCAGAAACTGCCATAAGATCTGTGCATAGAAAGCTCCACACAGAATTTAAAATTTTATTTCTGTATCCTCCAGGGATCCTTCACACATTTAAAAGCTTAGAAGTAGTTATAATCCCTCTTCTTTCTATATTACTGCATACAGCACTGAAATCCACCTATGGAGATTTTAATTATCTCCAAGGCAGAAGGACCTTCTTGCTTTTATTCTAACACTTTTTCCAACAGAAGCCACGTATTACTGTAGCCAGATACACTACACAAGTCTTAACACTAATAATAGAGATAGACTTGGATCTCTGTGATTAAAGAGACCACTGTTGCTAGGGTAACTAGGTTGTTCAGATCTTCAGCACAATGCTGCACAGCCTGTTCAGCCTCTACCTGGGAACAGAAAGAGATTAAAGCCAAGAGCTCACACACTTCCAGCTGCCCTTGGTGCTGCTACTGTGCATGGCTAGTGGAGGCAGCAGCTGGACCCAAGCAAAAGCATTTGGCTTCTTAGCCAGTGCCTCAGGTAGGGTGAGCATTAAAAGGATTCTTATTCTCCTTTTAGGGCCAGCCAGCAACCCATTAGTAACCGAGCCATCCAAGTTAGAGAAAGATGAAACACAAGAACAAAACACAATTGCTGACAAGGGACGACTAAGGAGAAGGGTCAGCACACGAGGCTGATGGGTTCAAATATGTTGTACTGAGAGAGCAGCACAAAGATACTGAAGACAGTACTCCACGTGTGTCATGCTTCTCTGATCTCACCAGCAGGTCCCCTTTCTCCTCCTCTTTGGGTAACCTGTAAGAGATCCCACCCCACAGAGAAGAGCAGTATCTGTGACTTACAGAAACAAGCTCTCTCAGAACCTAAGAGTAACTATTTCCACCACTGGTACCTCTGACATTCTCTTACAGTACTCCTCTTCTGCACCAGCACAATCTTTAGGTGCAATGAACGACCTTGGGCTACAGAGGTTAATCATCAATTCACACATTCTGCTAACAACCTCCACTATTTAGTTCCACCTTTGGTTCCGACAGCAATGGCCTCCCTTGCCTTGCTTTGCTCCAGGTTTTGAGTCTGTTCCACTATCCACCTCCTCAGCTACCGCTTCCATCCTCTCACTTCCTTTCTCATCTCTGTCCCCTTACATTTTCTTCTCATTTTCTCAAACTTAATATTATTTTATTTTATTTTTACTTTCCTGGTTTTCCCCTCTTCTAAACTGCTCCTCTCCCTCACTGCCTCAAATTTCACCTGGCTGGGGCTTAACGAAGAATCCAACAAACTTAAATGCGTTGGTACTCAGCGAAAGCCCAGCAACACTGTTCCCTTGTCCTGTTGCCTACACCCTTCCTGCTGGGTGCCACATTCATTCTTTGGGACCACAAAATCAAGTCATAGATCTAACTTGAAAGCAGGAAAGGAAAAAGAAATTAACTTCCGAGTAAAAAGAAAGACCAGCTGCATCTAATCCAGGGCCACACAATGGTTCTAATGCATGTGTCTTACTTTCACAACATGGCAACATCCATAGCTGCTTGAGAGGCTTAACAGCAGCGTGCAGAGAAACTTCCAAGCTAGCTGTGCTCCAGCTAATCCTGCTAAAAGAGCAGCGAAGCCACAGTGGCTCAGACCTGCCTGTCTAAGTAAATACCTAGAATCCTTGAGGGGCAGGGCGAATTGCACCTCATGCCAAAGCCCCACATCACTGTGGCTTCATTGTAAGAGGTACCAAGGCAAGCACAAGTTTGTAATGTCTATCCTTACTTTAAAAACATTCCTGCAGCTGCAGAGCCGACGGCTGCACCCTCTGACTATGCTTCTATGCCAGGGAACACGTGAGGCCATAGTTTGACAACGCATTGTCTTGGTAGCAACAGGGATTTAAGGTTTTGCCCACCAAGCCATAAAGCATTGCATGGCCCATTCCCCTCTTATACCCTTAGTTCTGCAGCCCCACAGATGTCTATTGGTCCAGCTAAGGAACTTGGCCAGCTCAAAGAAAAAATTGTCTTTGATACTTCCCTTCTAAGCTGGATCAGCAATCTGACCTAGTTCATGGCGCAGAAATCCAAACACGTACCCAAAGGATACATGCATGGTAGTGCAGGGGTGGGTATACTTAAAAGCTCGTACTGCAACTGAAGACATCATATTAGCAAAACACTGCTTAAGTTCCCTTTAGGCTGAAGCTTAGTCAGTTCCTGGGATTTACACATGGCTGGTTTGGACATAAGTTACCAGGATGTGCCCTTTTTTTCTTTTCTTTTTTTTTTTTACTTTTTTTGGGTGTAACTTTTAAGATACTAATATGCCTTACTGACCTTAGCTCCAGCTTTGACATACTGCTGTTTGCTTGGTGACAAACAAAACAGAATCATGTCATTTTATTTCTTAGTGCTGGCTGTACTACTAGAAGGATCAGGGATTTGAGCCCAGTACCAAGCACATGTAGAAGTACATCAGTGTGGATGGGCTGTGAATGCAGTTGCCTAGGGAATACAGCAGTATTTCCTAAAAAATAGAAGAGAAACTATGGAAAACTAAGCATCTTGCATATTTCCTTGACACCTTCTGAATCATCATCTTCAAAACCAGGAAACAGTGCACTCAATACTCTGTACACTTTTGCACAAAATCCAGATCCATAAACAGTAATTATGCTGTCTACCTATATCAGGAGACTATCCCAGAACAAAGATCAAGCACCAAAAGGGAAAAAAAATAGATGTTTGTCATGTCTAATCCCTATTCTTCTCAGAATGATGAACAGAAGACTCCACTATGATGCTAAACAGATTGAGAACACGCCATCTCCTTCATGCTCTGTATCTCTTCCCCGTGTAAAGACAGCACATCTACATATAAAGATGTTTTAGTGGAACACGAAGCCCCCACTCAAATACAAACCCAATTCATTTAGGAACAGAAAAATCCCACTAGTTTCCAAATTCCTTCTTTGGTATTAGATGAGCATCAAAACAGAAAGGTAAAAAGTAACAAAAGCTAGCTCCAAGCCAGCCTATGGCCTCAAAACGTACTTCTCTGTTAAGCACATGAAGAGAATCCAACTACCAGCGCCTACACACTCCCCCCATCAGTTCCCATAGAAGAAAAAGGGCCACAGAGGATGATCTTGCTTACCATCACTGAACGAACTGTTTGGGAGCAGGGGTTGCAGAACGAGAATTACAGTGAAACTTGTAACACAGCCCACTCACTGGAAACACCCGTCAGCAGAGCTGATCTTTCTGCAGCATGTTAAGTAGCTGCAGAAACAAGTATCCATCACATATAAATGTTACCCAACATTTAATTTTCTTTTAAGGGTATGTTTGTGTGAGCATGGATGTCTGTATGTGGAGATTGAGAACTGCACCTTATTTTTGAGATGGAAGGAGGAGAAAGCAATGTACCTTGCATACGGAACTAGCAAGACAGCTGGTGGTTCACTGCACCCTCCCTCTCCCGGGGGGATCTCAGGCCATAGACATTAACCAGTCTCCAAGAAACTTCTGTCTCTACCAGAGATGAGCTTTATCCTTGTAGCAGACAATGCCCGTAAGTCTTTAGGAGATGAATTAACTGCAGTCCACTTTTAATCTGTTAGGTGTGTCAAATCCAGATCATTAAACATCTAAAAAAGAACAGAGTACTTTAATCTGCCCGTATATTCCATGAAGAATTCAAGCAGAGACTAGCGTACAGGTCTGATCCATTTGTAGCATATGCTACGGAGACACATAATTGCATTTTGCTCTGACTGGCATTTTCCTGGGGACAGATTTAATGTTCACACAGATCTAATGTCCATGCAGAGTGAGGTTCTTTGCTTCAGACGATTCCAGCTTAGCAGCCATGGAGTGCGACATGCTGAAGAGTGCAGACCAAGCTGTCATCCACTCATTACATTCAGCCAGGCTTTCACACCGTGCATGTCACAGAGGTCGGCAAGGGAAGAGTAGCAGAGGTGTAAATTCCCATCTCCCTAAGACATCTGACACTTGGATCAGTTTCAATCAAAGTGAAATACTGTGAGGGAACCACAACCATTGCACATCACGAACTAGACAGAGGAGCCCAACTGATTGTAACAGTTGCAACGCTTAGGAGGAAAACAGGTTACACATTTAGAAGATGTGGCCTTTCAAATATGGAGTGTCTCCACAGCAATTTGTAAATTTTAGGACTTATTACAAGCACATTGTATGTAATTAGCACCAGGCAATAAAGTTATCCATAGTTACTACAGAAGGCAAGACTTGAACATTTCTCTAGGATGGCGGACACTGCCTATGTCCTATTGGTTGCTACCTGCCCTCCAAAGCACATAAAAGGTTTTAATCACCATCACTTAGAGCCCTAAAGATGAGCAAACACACGCATATATGAATGAGGTATGTTTCCAGTATGACTGGCTGCAAATAGTCTGCCAACAGGTAAAGACAGAGAAATTCTGGTCAGGCCTGAATTACATAAGTACCGTCCACTCAAGGAAGAGTGTGAGAATTCTTAACTCTCAGGGCAAGGACCCAAAACAGTGAAACTATTGTTGCCTTTTCTCTATTTTTACTGATTCTCCTAAATGTTTACTATTAAGTTATACAGCACAATGTAACGCCTCACAACATGGATGAATTCCTCTCAGACTTTCCTGCCTTGGTGAGAGCAGAAACTGCATTTGTTTCCATTCAGGGTCCATGACTTCAGATTCCTCTCCTGTTCTGTGTTTTCCCAGTCAGGCTGGAAAGGTTTCCATGCTCAGTTCGTGCTGGCAGTCAGGCCACAGGGTGTTCTTGGCAAAGTAAATCCCAGGGCAAACTGGAACACCTTTCCAGTTGGGTTTTTTTTTTTCATTCCTTACTCAGGATTGTGCACCAAGTTTAGCTGTTCTCTAACAGGCAGAAAGTAAATTTTAGGCCTGGTCATTCAGAATTAAAGACTTTTTTCAGTATAAAAATATACGGTCAGGCAGATATATTCATAAATATATGTGGCTTTGCACAAACAGCACCAGGAGCATTATGAGAGCTAAACTTTTAGAATTCAACTAACTGTAGGCTCCTGTCCACGTCTCCCCTACTGTCCCATAGCAGATGTGTCTATACGGAGGGCAGCAAACCACAGTATGAGCTGGCTAAGCTAAAAATAACTGGCAATAATGTTATTTTATAACCCAGAGCAGTTCCCTATTCCATTTCACTGATCAGCTCCACACAATCCATCAGCATAACAGCACAGAGGTAGGACAGAGACAATGTGACTGTTCAGGTCAGCACTACTGTTGTGCTCAAACTACAGCCTTTATTTCAATTTAAAAAAAACCCAAACAAATCAGCCACCTAGTAACAAAGCCTAAAACTGCGTGTACTAACTACACTGGGAAGGCTGCTTCTCTCATACCTATCATTTGTCAGGTGAATGGATGAAAATTCCAACCATGACCAGCAAACCATTTACCATTTTGTTCTTCACAGTTGTCTCGGAGTTTTGTAGCCACTTCAAACAACATCTGGCCACGGGAATCTCCAGAAAAGTAAAAGAAACCAGAAAATTAATAGAAACAAAATGGAACAAATGCCACAGCATGATCAGTTAACAAAAGACCCCACGATGTATATATTCCATTTCCTGTATTTAACCAGAGCAGACAAAAAGTCCTGCCACGCGGAGAGGAAAGCGCCTGTTAAAACAAGAGTTTAACTGGACTGACAGTTTTGTCAGAAGGGAAGGGAGGACAAGCCCCAGGCAGCAGGGAGTATAAAAGTCAGTTCAAAACAACAGTAAATGTGTCTGATAAGAATATTGTTCTGTTTCTAGATCTTCAGTATCTTTCAGGATGAGTTGCTTCGGGGGGTTTTGTTGGTTTTTTTCAGACTGTTTTGTTTTCACACTAGAGGAGCTAGGACACTAAGAAGCCAATACAACTAGTCACCATTTTCCTATTTCCACTGTAAATCTAGCCACTGACATCTAACATCACACTGTAAAAAATAAGCTATTGATTTAACATCTTGGCCTAGAACAAGCAACCCAAGTTAAATGCCTTGCTAGGCAGATGGCTCTGCCTACACTACTAACAACCTTTTCTGAACACAGCTGCTGCCCAAGCTCAGTGTCTTCCTGTCATCTGGCTGGAGAAGAAAAAACAGCTTTATATCATTCACAACCACGGCAAGGTAGTTAAAGAAACATTAAAATTATTATTATTATTATCATTATTATTATTATTAAAAAAGATACTGAAGGTAGAACACGGCTCCCTGCCAGCATTAATAAACACCATCTACTTGCCATCTCTTTTCCTTTGAAGCTGCGGCATGGGATGAAGGTAGATGGGGTCACCTGTCAGGGTTTGCTGTGGGTTTCTAAGTTCTCCCCTGACATAGCATATGACACCACACCACTTTTCTGTCCAAACTGTGTGTCTCTTTTGCAGAATCTCCTTTTAGAAGTGGCAGTTCTCCTCTGATGATTATAAATGTGAAGAATACATTTAGAAAAACATGATTCGAGAACCAGCAACTCAGTGACGCTGGTCAGAGTTCTCCGAGAAGCTGAAGTGCAGATGAGAGGAAAGACGTCTCAGTCTGAGCTCATGGTGTACTCCATCAGACACCAACAATGCTGTTTTACACTTCAGCATCATGGACTGATTCATTGCTGTTCAGATTCTATCTGAATATGGGATAAGAGGGAGCTTATTCCGGTAACACAGATGTGTAACACTACCATTTCGCCAAGTCCTGTCACCCCACAGCACGAATAAGCCAACAAGTGATTTTGAAGCCATGCCAAGGGGAAAGCACTAAAATTTCAACGAATTTCATCCAAAGGAAAAGTGCAAACTGAAAGTCCCAAGTAAGACACAACAACCTATGCTGATCATGGTGCTGATCAACAGCTTTCTTCTGTACCCAGACCTGTATATACAAAGCAGATCTCCTGCTCAGACAGTAGCTCTCAAAGTAAACTACTAGAGTCCTCGTGTCCAGCAAGTCACAAAGTAGTTTCATACAGTAACTTTGCTCCAGTGTCAAGAACTGAGGTCTTGTGGCTCCCTTCAAGGAGAGCTGTGGGTATGCAGAGGCACAAGCCAAGGCAGGATCGGAGCCCAGCTGCCTGTGCAGACAGCTGTGACTGCCACACACACACTTCTTCAAAGGTACCCAGAAACTGTAATTCAGATTAGCTGGCAAAGGAGAAGAGAACAAAGCAGGAGAAGGGTTTCTGTGAAAACTGTTCTTTCCAGCTAGGCCCCAGAGAAGTCATTGCACTATTGCTGAACGTATTGCTGATGACGTAGCTAAGTATTGTCGACAGTGAGGGTTCAATCCCAGGCAAGTCACAGAATAAAAGATTTTCAGGGAGGTAGGAGGTGTCCCCTTCACAAGAGCCTC
>NW_009716456.1:18486-35337 GCF_000703405.1 Apaloderma vittatum
GGCAAGTGAACGTTGTTGGGGAAACACTCCGGACATAATCTGTCAAGAAACACAAGACGCATATACCAAGTGTGTGTGGATACACACATAGGTATGTGCATACACACCTCCCCACACCCCACCCCACCCAAGAAGACTGATGAGGAAGATTGATAGTTGATTGTCTCAGCTATCTGGGATCAGAATTTGGCTGTACCGAAATACAGGCTGAACCCAAGGAATCCACACCAGACTCCCACTGAGCAGTCTGTGCAGCAGGCTAAGATTTTAAACGACTAACCACTAGAGCATGGATACTCACATCCAGAGCAGACACAGCCAGTGATGATGCTTGCTGCTGTTAACACTTTCATTTCCAAACTCCATTGCTTAATAAAAGCAGGTAAAGAAAGAGTCTGAGCAGCTAGTCTGCAGCCCGAAACAGACCTAGAGGATTAGTTTACCCCAGAGGAGCTAGTTCAAAGCAAGAAAACTTTGAAAAAAAACCACAATATAGCAGAAGAAACACTTTCTCCATGTGGCTTTAGAGTTACTTCTGCCTTTTATTTCCAGTAGCATCCCACTCCCAAAAGAACTAGACAACCACTCCTCAAGATGAAGCATTGAAATTCCAGAAGATGTGATAATCACAGTGGTCTGACGCTGGCACTTATGGTCTGCTTCTGATTTCATGCCTGAAAAAAAGAAATCCATTATTTACCAGAACTATGACGTAGTTAGCAGATAATAGCCCGGAATCTCCTCCTTCGCCTTTTTATAAGCAACATTTTGCTTGAGAACAAAGCATTTAAAAGGAAAGTAAGTGGGAGTAGCTGGAACAGGGGCTGCCTTGCATGAGCTATGAGCAACCAATGGTACCACCACATCACTGCTCCTCGGCAGCCCAGGGAGTTCTCAGTGGGCAGGCAGTGATCGGAACCAGCTCCCATTGTGTCAGGGATCACCGAGCTGCTCAGCCCTTCACTCACTGCAGCATTCAAACAAGAGGCTTAAAAGCATCTCCTGCTCAGCCAAAGCAAGGAGCAGGCCTGAATGGCTGTGACCGGCACCCAAATAAGGCCTGCGGAAACCCTAGCTATTAAAAGCTCTGCATGGACTGACACCGAAATCTGTATTTTGACAGGAAAAAGAATCTACAAATCCAAGAACCACTAAGAAAAACTCTAAGGAGGTCCACCTACAGCTACGAAGAGGAAAAACTTCAATTTTTTGAGACAAAATCCAAAATCTTCAAGCCACAGACACAGAGCTTCCAAAAGCCCTTTGTGTGAGGCAAGAGACAACAGAACTTCGTGCCCAAATGCATTACAAGTACAGATATGGTCTCAGCATCTTGACAAGACACCTTGGAAAGAATACAGACCTAAATGATTCTTTGGCCTCATTCAGTTAAAGTTAACAGAGGTGGGAAAATACAAACTCATATCAATTTGTATTGCCCTGGAAGCTGGTTTCACCCTACCTACCTTCAAATAAGTGATTTAGGAATAGCATCAGTCTAAACTCCTTACATAGTTCAGAGGCATGTCTGGAAGCAGACAAAAGTCTTAGATGGGATAAACTGCTTACTGGAAGGGGATCAATCACTTGAAAACAGAAGAAATCCTCAGAGTTATGGTCCCCCCCCCAGAGAGAGAAGATCAGGCCATGGTTTCCAACTCGACTGGACCATTTTGGAAGGGAAGAACATGAGCCAGGCACAGACACTTACTTACTCTGAACTGAGGAAATTGTATGTGCAGCTAATCTTCGTGCCAACAACCGAGCCCACACCCAGAAGGATGGCCGCGCTCCTCCACGCAGCACAGCTGTGGCCTGCTGTCTGCTCTAACACTTAGCTGCCTCATATCTTCATTCCTTTTATAGGAAATGTATTTATTGATTGTCATCTCTTCTTTTATATCATGTTTGTAGGCAGTCAAATATTTTGAGTAAAAACTTCAGAGAAAAACTTAACCCTCTTTAAATGGAATAAATGTACAACCAGAAGTAAGTAAAACACAACAGGGGAAAAACAAAGGAACACTTGTACATCAGCACTATATTTAGGCACTGCTTTACTAGGACTTTTACAGAAACTTGGAAGATGTGTTGTGTTGATGCCTGGTCCAGCCCTAAAAAGCTTCAAGCAATTTGACACAGCCTTGAAATAGAAATTCTGACGTTTCAGACTGCAAGCTGCACAGAGCAGATACTGTTCGACAGCACAGTAACTGTTTTCTACAAAACCTCTGCACGCTGCTACGTTTCCTGGATTAATGCCTCACTTCAATTTTCAGCAGCATTTTTAAACAACAACTACAGTGTCTAACAGACTCATGCACTTTGACAGGTTTGAGATAACTAAAGAACTAGTGGGATAAGACAAGATTTCTGTCAATATTACTACTGCAGAAAACCTAAATATTACTTGTAAGTCACTATATGGGACTAGCTGTCTGATGTGTCAAGCAGGGTAACCACTTGCATGAAGTGGAAAACTGGTTCCTGCCTGAAGAGTAAAGTTTGGCCAGAATGGGAAACAGACTTGGGATTTGTTTTACCCTCTCAAAGTGGTACATGCCACAGTACAGATCTTATATAGTTCATAAAATGTACCCACCCAGCACTGTGGGCACACAGTTTATTACAAAAGCTGTCTGTTGCAATGGAAATCCTATCACTACCACAAAGCAACAACCATCACCTTCAAGTGGCTCCTCTACTGCCCCAAATACTCATTTTTCCCATAAAATCAAAATCATTAAAATAGAAAAGAAGGAAAGTATCTTAGGAAAGTGAATTAAAAGGGGAGTACTGGACATGGCGTTGAATTTTTGGAACCACACTGGTACCTCATAAGCCCAAGTAATTCACAAAAATAAGACCTAGACTCAAGCTACTTGAGCAAATTCTTGCCTATATCCTTGACCAAGAAGCTTTCAGTCAACAAAGTGTAGACTATAAAAACAGCAGGTGTTAGAGCTGCCACACAGAACGACATCAAGTAGTAAAGAAACACAGTTCACACAAAAGGCATCCTCACACAAAAATATCCTCAGGCACTTTTCCTCTTAATAATGACAACCGTTTAAGTTGTTAGTTTCACATTAGCAACATGGGCTTGTGGACCACAAGTGGCTACACACAGAAGAACCTACAGGAAGCAAAACATGCCACTTCTGTCCTAAAATAAAAGCGGGCTGGACCTCAGTACCAACTGATCATTTTGTAAAGAGCAGGCTGTCTTTTAACAGCAGTCTGGTAGAGACAAAAAGCAATGGAACAGTCTCATTTTTGTTTACGGGTTTGTTTTTAACAGATGGGAATGAGAGGAGAGAAGAGAAACAAAACAAGCATAACTCATTCTTTTTGCATATTACTCTTGAATGTAACAGCCAAGAAAAGACGTTTCATAAGCAGTTGCACTGACAATCCAAGTGTACTAATGAATCTTATCACAACGTTTGATGAAGCCAAAGGCTGAATTCCGTGAGTAAAATGACAACTTCCTAGGTGAAGCCAGCATACCCTTGTGCCCACCAACTACCTCTTGAAGATTAAAGTACTCAATCCCCAGTTTTATGTCAAGCAGATGGGGTCTCTTGCCTTTATTAGCATGCCCCTATTCATCCACAGCATGAGGATCTACACTCCGTCCAACGCTATTGCAAGACTAGGTGTAGTTTCTCCTCTGCCTATGATTAGCATCTGATGTTCACAAACAGGAGGGCGATAAAAGAAAGTAAAAGAAAAAGCACAGCTGAACCTTGTAACATGGTGGCAGTCTGATGGCCTGGACATCACATAAACTGGATATTAATCAAAGGACTTGGTTGCTCAACCTTGGTCACTACTATTTTCTACTAGTCGCTACAGGGCCCTAGTCACTACTCACTGCCAGGTCCCTCTTCCAAAGGCTGGAGATTTAACCTTAAACTGAACCTGAAGTTCACTTGAAGTCATGCTCAGCAGCTGTTCTGCCTCAGAGGCACAAAGGGTCACAGGAACAAAGGCAGTGAGAGTCTCAGGACCTGAAGTGCTCACACAAGGGACTTTAGTACCACAAAGTATTTCTGCTGCTGTTGTGTCTTGGTTATGAGGATTTGAGCCTAACCTGCGAGCCTCCTTCCACAGCTGCCTCTCTCCCACAGGGAAGGATGACCACTCACTGGTCCCTAGCAAAGAGCAGCCACTATTCCTTTTCTGTAACTGCTTCCTGGAAACCAAGCTCCCCATGGGACCTGGCAAAAAGCCAAGAGCGAAATGTAAAATTTAATAACAGCAGGATCTGCAGCACAGCAGTCTCGCAGCACACACTTTTCTAAAGGGATTACTGGCTATCAGTCACTCTCAGAGGGGGCTCTTTACATGAGGCTGGCACTTCTCCCAGCAGAAGGTGTAGGGGGATGACACAGACACTAGGTAACAGAGGCATGACAACCCAGTCTACACTCGCTAGGGATGAACTGCCTTTGAGATTCAGGGAAAAGCAGCTGCTGCTGCAACAAGGGGCCCTTGTCAGGTGCCAGCACTCTACAGCTCCCAGCAGTGCACCTAACAGTGCTTAACCCCAGAGCACTCAAACACAGGAGCTTAGGCCCTCCCTCCTCCACTCCAGGGCAGGCAAATGGCACTGCTTAGGAGAGACGCTTGTGTATCTTGGCATCCCATGAACTAGTCTCACAAGGACACACTTTCTTTTTTCTTTTTTTTTTATACAATGTGCATGCAAACCATTATGAGCTATTACAGGCACATGGTGGGAGCACAGGCTTTCGTGCTGTGCCTTACAGTGGGAAATGTGGAGATGTGCACTAGTGGGCATTACGAAAACCTGTGCATTCAAAGGATGGGTGTTTAAAATCCACCTCTTAACAAAAACCTGAAATGACCATATTGCAAAATGAGCTTTAATCTGGACATGCAACTTGTTGTTCAAGTCCAGATCTACCTTTCAGGCATATAAACAGTCCAGAATTAAATTGTGTCTCTCCTCTATTAACTATTTTGCCTTCTAGATAGCATAGGCTTCTCTCTGATCAGAATGTAAAGCTTCTTCTTGTCTAGTATGCGAAGAACCTTAAACCTCTCTTGCTTAGCCCAAATGGTCTGCCAAGAAGCCAAGTCTGGAAAAGATTTTTGTATGTGAATTTTCAGATTTCATTATCCCAAGTTGTTTGTTTGTTCGTTTTTTAAACAAGAAAAATGCTACACTCTGTAGCTGTACAGATGCCGGGAGAGCTGGCCTACAACACATCCAGCAAAGATTCTCACCTCCTTGAATTCTTTTAATAATTCACTTTTCCTACTGAACATCATTCATATGTTAGAGAGATCCTAAGAATGAAACAGCGTGAGACGTGTACACAGCCCTCCACATCTGGAGGCTTGCAAACAAAGGGAGGCCAAGGTTGCATCACATGCCAGGAAGCTTTAGGCACTCAGCTAGTTTTGTGGTTTAGTGCCTAGGCTCAAAACACCACATTTCCATTCTGAATTTACCAATCCCAGCTCAAGTAACAGGCCTAAATGTGGTGTACAAAGTATATATTTAAAGGAAGTGAGGAAGGAGGGGTGGGAGGAAAGAAGCCATGAGTCATGAATAGAATAGAAACCTTTATGTCAGAAGTTACTCCCCTTGCTTGTTGGGTATTATAAATCTCTCCCTCTCTACTGCCCATGATTCTTGAGCTTGATATAGGGCAAGCAGGGAACCACATTGGACAAGCCCCTCCTGCTTAATTTCTTTAAATGGTAACACAGTTCCATTTCGTTTCACCATGTGTAACTGAAAACTACCATAAACCACTACTACAGTTACTTATTTTATATATTTAATTACTAACGACGCAACAGTAGGTCTAGTCAAACCTATCTTCCTGTTCACAGTGCTAGTTTTTCCCTTTCTTCCCATGCTGGACATGAGAATTACTGTACACAATGGCATCCAATGCCAAAAACTCTTCCATTCTTTAAATAGCAAAGCCCATGAGAGTGATCCTACAGAGCAAGGCTTTCAATCAGTGATGAAAAGATCTCACACGTGGAAAAAGATGTGGTATTTCTTGGGATATCATTACTCACAAGAAAGGGAGCACAGATGTCCTGCAGTACTGTCCAGAAGAAATGGAAGAAAAGACTGAAGGAAAGGCTTGAAATAGAAGTTATAAAAACCCAGTTGCTTTAAACAGAAATACAACTTTTTTTTTTCTACACAAACAAACAATCTCAATAACCTCTGAATGCTCCTTCAGTATTTCATCCAAAGAGTCAGGAATTCCTAGCTATAGAGATTTTTACTGCTTTAGAGGAATTGAAACCTTTTTCCTCCTTACCTGGGGAACACATTTAATGTCAGTTGTGTAATAGATTATATATGCATGTGAGTTAATGCCACTCCTGGCAGTAGTTAATGGATGATTTTCGTAACATAAGAATTATCCTTTGTGGTGGAATTTTGATATAAAACTAACTTACAGGGCAATAGCTTTGCACTGAGTGAGGACTGCAAATTGGGAAGACTAAAGCTTAATTTAGGTACACTTCTGTCTGCAAGGATAGCAAAAATCTCAGCGGAGGAGAAAAAGAAGAGTTTAAAAGCTGGTGACAGAGAATTCAATCCAAAGAGACAGGATGGCAAAGAGAAAGTGGCTTCTCTGAGAATGACAGCTGGAGAAAGGAAGTCCTGGCATGCAGGAAATCCAAGTCAGAAAGCACTTTCCATGCCTCCAGGACTGCTGGAAATTAGAAGTATTCCAGTAACTTAAATTCAATTGCTTATTACAGCTCTCTCAGCACAATCAGACTGCTCTGAAAACTGGCAAAATCTATCACTACTTCCAGCATCACTTGGGCAGTTCGCTATTCATAACAAGTGCCACAATGAACTTGTACTTCTCTTGCATACATACAAAGTCTGACTGAAAAATAAATGACAGTTGTGATTCACAGCAACCACTGGAAAAGTGTCTAGGAAACTCTTTTGCAAGGTTTAACAGTGCAGTACCATGGTTACCAAGACAATACAAGGCATAAAATCATGCTGTATATCTAATCCCTTTGTGTTTAACCATCTGGGGCAGCAATTCCTTTCATATAATATGGACGAGCCCCAGTACTTTAGAACTGTGGGTGTTTGTCCAACATCCAAGCTTTGCCTTTACTTTTTATCCTTCTAAAACGTACATATGTGCTAAATTTGTTATTATATTCATTACTATCAGGATAGGTGACAGAAAGACAACAGCTAAGGAGATCAGGGTATTTTGTTCTACAAGTGAACAGTTATGACTCTAGGAAGAATCAGATTCATATCCAGCAATTCCTTGACTTCTGCCATTTTTAAACTGAGATAGTATCTACATATACTTGGAATTTTGAAGTAAAAGTTAAAAAAAATATTTTGAGATCTTTGTGCAAAAGTCAGTTATTGCAGGTAACATTAACTTAACTTTTCTTAGGCTAGCCACTTGCCAGAAAGTGCATACACAACAAATCAATTGTCATAGCAGGGAGGGTTTGGTAAGTGAATTAGGATAGTCTACATAGCTAAGGGCCGAATTATTGAATCGCAGAGAAGGGAAATTCCAAAGCACCGTTCAGGAACAGCTTTCTGAGAGAAGGAAAATTAGACATGTTTAGGTAACTATAGAAACAAGCAAAACACACTGCCACACACAACAGCAGAATTTCAGAATTACATAAACCCAAGACCCCCAAAATCTTATATCATGATCTAGTGGAAGGTGTCCCTGCCCAATGCGAGGAGGTCGGAAGTATATCTTCAAGGTCCCTTCCAAGCCAAATTATTCTATGATTCCACGATCATCACCAAGTTGCAATGCACTATTTCCCAGTCAAGCTCTTCCGGATGTCACACTTTACTTCTCTTTTACCTTTCCTACTATCAGTCCTTTAATCAAAGCTTGTGCAAGGGCATGGAGAAAAAAACCCCAAACTTCATTAGTCACAACTTCATAATGTTTATGGTTTTTAATCCTATGTGCTCCCTTCATGTGATTTCATGGATACCAGTCCCAGCAGCCAGCCTCTGGACAGGCTTACCAAGTACCTGATGGGCATCTTCTTGAACATTTAGGCATTATTATTTTGAGAGCTTACAGGTGGGAAGGTCACTGTATGAGGGCATCCTTTTTTCACACAACCCCGACTTCTCTTAAAATCATGCTCTGGAATACAACATCACATCCGCTGCCAAGCTATCACAACGCGAGAACACTTAACAAAGATTTACATCAACTCCTGCACATACCCCACCGCCCTCCCTCTGCTCACACACACAGGCTGTGTAAAGACCATCTGGAGATTCCCTGCCTACATTGAGCTGTGACCTGCGATGCATGCTTCTGCAGAATGACATCTCAATAAATAAATAAAAATAAATCTGTAGGATGATGCTCTTTGACCACTAGCACACAGGAGAGTGCTGGTTCCCCTTGAGTAGTTTCCACTGCTCCAGGAGCAGAGCTCTGCACTTGCCATGGGAAGGCAGCTGGGTCACTGCCACACCTCAGCAGACCTCAAATAGAGCTTTAGCCACTTGACATCAACCCCGATTATTTGGCATCTTTTTTTTCTTTTCTCCAATCAATCACCTCCTTTAAGTCAAATTCTGGTTTTTCCTGTTGTTAGGATCTAGGATTCACTGCTTCAGCCTGGCTTCCTCTAGGACACATGGGGAGGAGAGATAAGCAGTCCCTCTCAGTCAGTGCTGACCACAGATAAGCACAGGGGCTTTATTATTTTCCACCTGGTCTCTACCAGCAGAACACAAGTAAGGATGTTCTGCAAACTTGACAGGTTGAGGAGTGGAAGAAGCAAATGCTTCTTCAGCAAGTCTCAGCTTGCAAACGAGGTTTAAGCAATTGGGCACATTATTTTATGCTCAGGAAGTAAGCAAATCTTACAAATCTGCAGGAGAGAAAATTAATTCTCCTCCCTAGCAAAACTGAGGGCAAACAGCTGATGTGCATAACCATTCTTTGGAGAGCAACACATACTGGCAAAGCTTAAGTCAGCCTTTAGCCACATTAATTTCCTTTAACACAAAGGAATTTGAAGACCACAGTCTAACAGATAGGGAACCTTTGCCATCTCATCCTTTGCAGAGAGGCATAGGTGGCAACACTTAAAAGCGTTAGAAAGGACTGAGTGAAAAAGAGGGGAAAGAATTAAAAAATACACTATAGTTCTAGTGCTTCAACAAATGCCAGGAAATTCCAAAGTCCTGCCCCTTACTTTGCCTGAAAGTACAATGGTATGATTTAAGACGGGTGTGCGAGAAGTTTTTTGGTGCACCTTCACTGTTTATGCTGTTGCCCACAGGCCGATAAAGTGTAACTGCAAACAGTACTATAGTGCAAAATCTTTTTGCTTATCACCTCAAGCTCTAGAACAGACGCACTTTTAAAATTTGCTATTGCGTTCTATCTTGTACTCATGTCACCCTGCAGCTTCCTAAAGAAAAGCTCGTCGTCTGGCATAAAAAAAGACAGCATTCTGAGAAATACACACGCAGATTAACTGAAATCCTAAACCCATTTCAGCAACTGTGCTTCTCCTTTATGCCCATGCACTGCATTCGCCAATGTTTTAAGCTGTTGCTACATTCCTGAAGAGAGCTATCAGCATGGCAATTGCCAGTACAGAACGGGAGATCCATCTCCAGACTTGAGCTGAAACAAGGTCTCAGAAATGAGATGCAAGAAAACAAGTCTGTGCAATCAAACGTTTGGAAATTTTAAGTCAAACAGCTGAAACAATGCTTCTGCACTGCAAGAATGTGCTCCATTCCTCAAAAAGCTGCCCAGCGCTTTATGTAGGTTTTTCTCTACGCTACCACTTCCAAGCTGATTCCTCCTGCCAAATCAAACCCTGCGTGGATGCTCCGTCACACTGAATGTCAGCAGACAGTCTACATTTCAGAAGCATTTTTAATCTGAACTCTCAAGGTGATACCTACACAAAATGCACTGAAATATTTACTGTGGGCTTAAAAATTTGGAGGTCTAGTCTTTCACTCAGAAACTGCTTTTTTTCCTCAATAAAAAGTCTGAGACACCAGTGGCCAGGACAGAGATATATGAAAGCCACTGTTACAAAAAAAAAAAAAAAGATTCTTGTAATTCATTTGACCAAGTTCTTTCTACTGAAGCCAGTGGGACTGTATGTCAGAACACATGGTTAGAAGAAACACTAAAAAGTCAAATACTCCAGCACTTTGGAGCATGTACTCCTTAAGGGACAAGAAAGTAATCTGCAGAATAATCCAACTTAAAACACAATAAAACTACTCCTCCAGAAACACAAACATAAAGCAAGATGCTCTCAGTATATACAAGCAGACACAGCTAGGATTTGCAGATCATCTGACCTTTGATTCTTTATAATGTTCTTGTAAAATAAAGCACTTATATAAGCAAATCCAAATATGTCATCCAATTTGTGCCCCCCAACAGTGTGTTACAAGACTGCCTGTCAATTTAGAAACAATTGAAAGATATGGTATTTTACATAAAATATTTTACATAACACTGTGTCCAGCTCTGGGCTCCCCATTCAAGAAGGACAGGGAACTGCTGGAGAGGGGACTAAAAAGAACTACACAGATCATTAGGGGACTAGAACACCTCTCTTATGAAGAAAGGCTGAGGGACTTTGGTCCTTTTAGTGAGGAGAAGAGAAGACTGAGGGGAGAGAGTCCCATCAATACTTAAAGCGTGGGTGTCAGGAGGATGTGGCCAGTCTTTTTTCAGTGGTGCCAGTGACGGGACAAGAGGTAACAGGCACAAACTTGAATATAGGAAATTCCATCTAAACTGAGGAGTAGCTGCTTTACTTGGAGCGTGGCAGAGCACTGGAACAGACTGCCCAGGGAGGTTGTGGAGTCTCCACCTCCAGAGACATTCAAAATCCACCTAAAACCATCATAAAAGCAGATTTCCTAGAAAAGGTGCCTCTCAACATTGCTACAGTAGAGTAAGTAAGACCAAACTGCAAGAGCTACCTAAGAGAACACAGATAAGGACACTACGCATGCACAAAAATGGTGTCAGCCACCAACTTGTACATGCATTTGTTTGCAATTACAGCTTATCACGGCTGCAGTCATAACACAGTTATTCAACAAATTCTTAAGACATTAGTCTCCTGGAGAGTATGAAGTAGTTTTTCACCACTAGCAGAACCAGCTGCCTGAGGATTACTGTAGCAATAAAAACCCCTTTCCTCCACATCACGTTACAGTAACAGCAAGGGCATCAAGCTGAAGGGACAACAGACAAGCCATGAGTCTGTTTAAGTAGATGTTTATGAAGTGCGAGGGTAGCAAAGATGTCCTGAAAATGATTGCCCCAGAAGGAACACAGGCCAAAAAGGACAAATGCCAGTTCACGTGAAGAACTCTCCTGATGATAGGTCCACACATATTCACAGATTACAAATTGCAGGAAAATTACATGGGGGGAGGGAAGTGGCCACACTACACGCTTCATAGGGCGCTTCTCTGTCATGTGGAATTATGCAGGAATTTCCACAGCCTTAGTTCTGACCACAGCAGAGGAGTGGACACCAAAAGGCTCCTGGCAGAAGAGGTCACAGTTTGCCAGTCCAGTTGAGTAGCACAGTGGGAAAACATCGCTCAGCTGTACTGGCACAAAAAGACTGGCCACTTGCTCAGAGACAAACCATTTTACCAAGGCCTTCCCAAAATCGATTTAATAAATCATCCTTGTTTCATACCAGCTTTCAGCTTCAGTATGAAGCTTGACCTCAATTATTCTGTAAGACTGGTAAAGAAATACTACAGAAAAGTAAACCAAAACATGCAGATTTTCCATCAAGCTATTTCATTAATTTTCATTTATAAATTCAGCTTTGCAGCCAAAAGAGGACACAACCTCCCATGAAAAGGGCATTGCTAACTAACCATATGGAAACTTACTGATTCAGTTGTAATAATCTAGCTATAAAACATTCTGAAATCAGACTTAAATAAATGGTGTCATACTCTGCAGACCAACTTCTTTTAGGCAAAAAGGAGTTTATTTCTGTTATGTTCACATGCACAAATCAACACGAGACATGAATAGGATTTCAGAGCTGATACTATAAGGTTTTTTTATAAGGCACCTTCCTTTCCATGATTTCATCGGTGTATATGGCACATTTCGATTGTCAAGGTTATAGTACAGTCCCAGATCCTTCAAACACATGCAGCAAAACCATAGAACCCAAATCAAATTTATTGGCACTTTCTGGCCAGTATTTCAACAGTTAAAGAATTAGGAATGTAAGGTGTGCTGGGACTTGGAACTCTGGGTGTGGTTACCACTGAACTGAAGGAAAGAAACAAGCCAATGCAAGAATCAGCTCATGTTTTGCCAGGGAGATAGAAACAAGAGGAAATTAAACCCAGAAACTGTGGTAACAGATACTAAGTGTCATCTTAAGTGGCACTGACTTCAGACATGCAAAAGTTACAGAATTGTCCCTCCACCGGAGGACAGGCAGCCAGCATTCTCTTCCTACTGACAGTAATTTCTTGGCAGCTGACGTGTGAAGGTTATCAGCAAAACCAAACACGATAAAAGAAAACTTCAGTTTTGTTTTGTCTTCAGAGCCTTCAATGACTGTCTGTCCAAGCAGTAATTTTCTCAAGCTTTATAAATGCAAACTATATTCACATAAGTTGACATTTTTCTTCTTAAAACACAAGCAGAAAATTCTCTGTCACACTTCACAGCATCCTTAGCTCACTCCTTTGCATCTGGAGATAGTGCACTCTGAAGTACCTAAACACAAGGACTACAGGAAGTCTTTCTACTATCAAAGATGATTGCTCCCTTACCCGAGCCCTTACACAAAGGACTTCTCTGCATCCCTGTCAGAATCAAAACAGTAATTGTCTTCCATACCTCTCTCTACTACTTCTCACTGCCCTCCAAACTATCTCTATCTAAACAAAGCCACCTCTATACTTCAGTTTACAACAGATTCCAAACTGATCCAAGTGGCTGTTAATCAGAGATGAACTTGCAGCTTCCAAGACATTTTCCATCTAGGAAGAAATAGACTTTCTTGTATAGAAGAATTTGCAGTGCTGTTGTTCAGAATGTGCAATTAAAAATACATGTATTTCTAGGGTAGATTTCTTATAAGCTCAGAAATACCTTCATTATTCTCTTTGAAAGTGACAGAATACCACTGAGACAATGCACAGAACTTTTAAAAAGCAAACCAGGCCCCTGAATCCTTCCATAAAAAAAGACAGGCACAATAACCTTGACAAAGGCCCTTGTGATCTAAAACCAATCTACAGCTCTTTCACGAACAGAGCTGGCAGAGGAAATTCCATGTGCAGAAAAGGGCTGAAGATCCCAAGGCTTCATAGGGTGTATGTGGCAGAAGGAACCCTTCCTGTTGCTCCTAGCTGCAGCAGACAAAAATTCAGGAATTCCTCCCAGCCCCCAAGAAAATAGCACTAGAACGCACAGCCCGCAACGCCCCCTCAACTCCCTCCCCTTCCCAGCACCTGTAGCAGAGCATAAGTTTCTAAAGCACTGCTGAGCCCTCAGCTGTGCCCACGAGCAAGCAGACAGACATCTTTTGTGCCTCTCAACTGGCAGCTGCAGGGAAGAGGTGTGGGGGTTGGGAGGAGGGTGTTCTCCCCCTAACACACCCAGGGGAGAACACCAGTAAGCATGGAAAAAAGGACTCAAGAAAACAGAGGAGGCAACAGAACAAGCACAGATGCCCATCAATTGACATCCTCTCCTTCCTTTCAGCTTGCAGTTATTTATTCTGAGGACTCATTTTTAATGTCGTGGAAATTCCAAGTCCACCTAAGGCTGGAGAATTTAAAAAAGAAAAACAAAGAGACAGCACAACCTTGTCTGCCTGCAGCATTTCTGGAATAGCAAGAGGAGAAAAGCCTGTCTGACAAAGCATCTTAGTCAGCCACATAAAGCCACTGCTTCCACCACCCAGCCTTCGGCAAGATCCAGGTGACCTAATGACTAGAACAAACCAAAAGCGCCATCAAGCACTACATGAACTCTGGTGTGCCGCCGGAGGAGCTCAGTCCTGCCCCAAAGCCAGCAAGCAGATACCACACTGGGGTGTGCAAAGGGTTTCCATACCACAGGCAACAGGTGGATCAGAACAAGTGGCAAGTTAAAGAGTCACAGAAGGAGAGCAGCAGCTGAACAGGTTAAAGCTCTCGGCAGACCCCAGCTGGAACTGAACACAGTAAGTTAGGAGAGTGGTGGCTGCAGTAAGTGCATCTAGGCAGTAGGAAAAGCTATCAATTTCCCTGGAGCCAAGTCCTCCAAGATCAGTCCTTAAAACATATGGCAAAATGGTAAGCAAAACTAGCATAGTAACCGTGGGAGGGACAATAGCAGAATCAGTATAATACACTCAGATAACACTTACCACATCTAGTGGTAACACACTACATGCATTTCCTTTTCGAAGATTTTCTGCACTTCCTCTAGTTCTGTGTTCCTCTAGCTAAACAATCACTGTCCCTCTAAAACTCAAGCATAGACATACCTCACTTCTCTCGGGCACTGGCCCATGCTGCAACTTTCAAGCTAAGCACAGAGTTGCACTCTACAGCACAACTCAGGTAAATAACAGTAGCTCAGATTCGACAGCACTTTGTTTTTTAATGCTGTCAGCTCGTCTACCAGCTGTTTTCTGCATGTACCCTTACAAACTTCAGAGGCAGGCTAGGCAGCAGAAGGTTGAGCAAACTGTTCGACTAACAGATGTTAGACAGGACAAATACATAAGCAGCAGCACGTTGAAGAAGTGAAGAATGGAAGCAGAGCTGCACAGAGGCCCAGAGTGCAAGTCACCTAAATGGTACTTGTTAAACTCTTACAACATTTACAAACATATACATAGTGGCTGAAACAAGCCTGAACTCCCTAAAAATATACACAGATCAATTTCTCTTAACACTGACTTAATTACAGCTACATAAATACTGCAATAGCTCCATACACCACCAATAGACGTCATAACAAAACAGGAAATAAACAGGCAAGTCATCCAAGTTTTCACCTACCCTTCCTGTATCACTTCATCAAGCACAGACTCCGCAGCATCCAACTCGCTGCCACATCCCACACAGCTACTGATCACCAGACTTCACCTGGCAGTTCATGTGCACAGGCAAAAGACCACTTCTGCCATTAACACCCTCTGCACTTTGGAACAAAAGGCTCAAAGCACTGATCCACAGAATTATTTTCTCCCTCTAGCTATTACAGAAGAGATATCATACAGCTGCTGAGGCTCTCTTATCCATACAGACGGGAGGGGAAAAAAAAAAAAAGCCATGCCCAGCACACTTCAGGAAAGACTTCCAACCAAACCAAAGTCAACTGGAGCAAACAAACCCAGCCAGAGCTCTGTACTGCTGTTGGCCCTTCCTAAGGAAGAAAGCTGCCATAGGGTGGAGTTCAGACACACCCATAGGCAGTTCTGGCATGGATTTAGCCTCCTTTGCATTAAGTAAAGTTCAAATCAATTTACAAAGGAAATAATCCTCATCTTCCACAAGCAGATGACAGAAGTGCAAAAAGGAAAAGTGCATCCCATCTCAACACTCTCACTTTCTTCCACTGTATCACACCATACTAAAGGACCTTTCAGACCTTCTTGTATTACAGCACAAGAGGACTCTGTTCAGTCAAAAGACAAATTGTCTTCCACCATCTTCACTAAAATGATCAGCAGACAGTTGAGAAATGCTGGATTGGCGCAGAAGAACCTTGTTTACCACTTCTAGGTAAATAGGCTTCACTACTCTAATAGGTACCCATCTGAGCACCTGCTATTGACAGATGGCATAAGAGGGGTCCAGAGACTCCTCCTTCTTGCTCTTCATTCAACCTCCAGAATTTCCCACTGAAGACATTCCATTCACTGAAAGCTAGGTCAAGAAAGAAACTACCAGATAAACCACATGACCTGGCAGAATGTCTGTATCTATCTGGTATCCTTTATATCCTTTATCAAATTTTGTAGTGACCTTGAGCCTTCAACCTTGCCAGTCAGCAGCATGACACCTCCTAGAATGCTCCACAGGCAGGGAAGCTTCTGTTGTGTCCATCACAACTCCTCCTGTCCACTCCCCTGCAAACAATAACTCTACTGGTGAGCAGCAAAACTGTGAATCTTCCATCCCCTTTTACACAGTAGCAACCAATGAGCAAGGTCCAGAGGTAGCCAATTGAGAAAAGTAGTCTGAGGCAAAACAGCTCCTGCTGCTCTAAATGGCTCTCTCCCTGCACAGATACAGCAAGTGCAATCATCTCTCCTCCCCCACTTCTCTCAGACGACTGAATGACATACAGAAGCAATGCTTGCTTCTCACAGCCAAAGAAAACTGAGGGCCTCTGCAGCCTATAAATAATATGTGAACACAAATGATATCCCATCCAAAACTCACGCTGTAGTCAAGGCAAGACAAGTGGTTCTGAATGTTCTTTTAAAAAAGAAACAACCCAAAAAAACCCAACAAAACCAACACAGGGCAGACCACAGCTCCCCTACTTTTAGGCCTTCCTTCCCCTACCAGAAGCTCAAGACAACCCGCTGCTAACCTCAGAGAATAGCAGCTCCTTCTCCCTGACAAGCCCCTAGCTAGCTACTCGGTGGGGCTGCCCCATGGAAGCAGGGGCTCCTTTATTTACAGTTTCTTCCCTCCCTTTCCCACCAGTTATTTTTGAGGGATTATGTTTCCTGTTTTCACTGCTCTGCCCCCATCTGTCATTCATCAAAGCCATTAAAGTAGGAGGGAAGTGCAGGGGAGCAGACCAGCACAAAGCAAACCTT
>NW_009716456.1:35352-55480 GCF_000703405.1 Apaloderma vittatum
ATATCACCTCTTCCCCCTGCCCCCAACCTCGCCTCTCTCTCACACACCTTCCAAGACATTATGTAAATATGGCTCATCCTCCAGCATATACCCAGATTCTGACAGCTTTGACAGGTCAGGCATTTCAGGATGGATCAGACGAGCAACCTATTCATCCTGACTTGTGACAGCTACTTACCCTCCCTCTCACTGGTCCACTTTGGATCACAAACAACTTGTTCTGGAAAACCCCTGCCTGTAGCTTGCAGCTAGAAATGGTGCAACACCAGTTCTTAGTGATCAAAGCAGAGTTATAAAATCCAGATACCCTTTCTTGTTATGCTGTTGATTTGCAGGCATTGCCTCCCCAATTTAGGTGCCCGGTTTTCAGGAAAATGTAGCCAGGGAAAAAAAAAAAAGGAGGGAAAAAAAAAGTCCTGTCAATGACTTATAAGGATACAATCCATAGAACCACTGCCCTTTCCTTAAGCCTTATACATTGTGAGGCACCAGCCTCACAAACCTTCTTGATGAAGGCTGTAGTTACTGAGCAACCCATGATGCAGTACAGTTTCTACAACTGCACTGCTACTCAGCACAGCTGCAGCTCTTCTACAGCTCACAGAAGTACAGTGCCCCTGGGGATAATAAACACGTGGGGTATGGAAAGTTAAGTGTAACAGAATAACTGGCTTTGAGTAGATGAAAAGCAGTTTTACTCTCTCCAGGTTCCTCAAGCTATTTGCTCTCCCTTCATACACTCTTCTTTAGTATAGCCTGACTCCTGCCAGCCACTGGGGACTCTCAAACAGGTGCTATCTGTGAAGGATAAACAATAACCATTGCAGCAGAAGTGGAGCTAGAAGCATCCCAGCCAAGTCCATTAGCCCTCTCCAACAGTTCAACAGGCTCCTATTCACATGAGGCACAGCTTCCCCATGGCCGCTGCTACACTGCCATCTTCCCGCGCTCCTCCTTCCTAGTCACATCCCAGGGCTGTCCCGAAGATGACAATGCATTGCACTCGCAGCAAACGATGGCTAGTGGATGGAGGGAAATGAAAGCAAAATGCTGAGACAGGGACACAAAGACTCAGAAAGAAAATGCGTTTGTTTTTCGAAGACAGCTGAGGGTATGGCTCAATTAGACGGCTAAGCTAGTCTAAAGAGCGAGTGTGGGTTCATGCAGCAGCAAATCATACACAGGATTCTTACCAACGTATCAGAAAGCAGCTGAGGTTTAATTAGACGGAGAGATCAACACCAAAGAAACTAATAACATGTGAAACTGAACCATGGATAGCAAGTACTGACAGGAGACGAGGGAATGATAAAAGTAACTCAGAAGGAAGAAAAATACCACAATCAAAAATTCTGTCAATGAAGAGGGAAGTCAGCACCTGAGATGACCGCAGCCACTACTGAGGAAGATATACTTCTGCTCACAGGAGCAGGGCAGAAATAATCTTAACTTTATGGGGCTGCAAAAATGAACATTTCTCAGTGGTTAAAAAAAAAGCAACTAAAACCACAGTAAAGGATCATAGGTTCAATATTTGACACCTCAGATTGCAGGTCTGGGCAAATCCTGAAAATTTCAGCCTAAACGATTCTATTAAAACAATTTCTCAGTGCAGAAATCAAGGAGTCTGGTCCTTTCTAACGAAATGTGGAAGTCTCTGACACTGATGCCCGAGTGTACTCCGGTGATTAAAAGACGACGATGAGTACCAGGCGCTGCAAACACAGGAGGGCTTAACACTGCAGGGTTATTCACAGGCAAGTCTAGAGAGCTATGTAGGTACTGCTCCACTCAGATGATACACTCCCTGAGGGGCAGGTACTCCTTTTGCCTTTGGACAGTACCACTTTATTTCTTGACACTAGTGTAAACAGACTTACCACAAAGATTTGTTTAGGGAGCTGCTGATTCAGCACATTAGCAACGTAGGATTTTAAAGTTCTCTTTAAGAGGCAGAACAAGCAGAGCTTCCAGTAAAGGAGCTTTGGAAATAACAATAATGGAAAAAAAACACCAAACACAAAGAGTGTAAATAGACCACCAGACCATGAAAACCTGGGCAAAGCTGCTGCAAGGAAGATACTGAAAATTTCTAGGCTTTTCTTGTACACTACAGTCACAACACAGTTGCCTTCCTTTGCTGAGTAAGTACACCAGCTTCCCTCAATGATCTTGCAGGAGAATGTTAATGGGACCTACCTGGAAGGCTTTAAAATGTAGGGGCAGTACTGTTCTGGCAGGAACTTACTGGCTAGTAAGTCAATCTGAAACGCAAATGACCTTTATTATAAATGCCCCTTTCCAAGCAGTCAGAAAACAAACACCATATGAAAAAAAACCCAACAAACCAATGAACCAAACTCCCCCCCAAACCCCAACATACAGCTCTGCCTTTGGAAAAATGTAAATAAGACAAGCCAGTTAGTCTAGAAGTCAATCCTGTAGCACAGGAAAACTGGAATATTTTTTAATTCCTGTATCCTTTATCATTGCCAGCTAAAGGCCGAGCTGATTTCTTAAGCAAACTCAGGGGAAGAATAGATTGGGCTTCCCTGAAATATTCTCCTGCCACATAATTTCTGTTTTGCAAAATATCATTCAATTAACAACAGTTATGGGCAAAAAAAGCATCACTTGCACTGCAGTAAGTGAACGCAAGTCAAACCCTGGATTCTGCTGTGCTTGGTGCTGTAGAAACAATTGGAGAGAAAGACAACGAAGAGCTTCCCAGCAATGAGTCTGGTATTGAGACATAAACTACTTTATAGTTTCAGTGCATCACATGAATTAGTAATAAAAAAATAGTGGTTTGGTTAGTTACAGAAAAGCAGCTGTGGTCACCAGTACAGTTCTTTATCATTCAACTAACTGTGGAATGAGCCAACAAACAGGCAGTAATAACGGCAAGACAAGGTGATCATATGGATTTCACTAGTGTTTTCCTTTAGGCTCCATTCACGGCAGGGCTCCAGCAGAACTAGTGAAAAAAAAAAAGCAACTAACTGTGGAATGAGCCAACAAACAGGCAGTAATAATGGCAAGACAAGGTGATCATGGATTTCACTAGTGTTTTCCTTTAGGCTCCATTCACGGCAGGACTCCAGCAGAACTAGTGAAAACAACAAAGGCTAAACCATGCTGATCTAACCACCACAGAGAGAGATGAGCCAGGGTGGAATGTACTTCGCATCAGTTACCACCTCACTTCACAGATGAGATATATGTAGTAGAGACAGAGATTGAGTTCTAGAACTAAGAACAGAAGTTCAAGGTTGAGATCCCAGACCTATCATCTATAGATAATCTTGGATGCTTTATTTGGAATTATCATAGCCTCGGTTTCCATGGATGAACAGGCTATCAATAATTTAACTTACCCGTATTTTCGAAACACCTGCAGACCTCAAGAGCAGATAAGCCCATATCATTACAATAGTGCAAGAGAAGACTGAAAGAAAATTCCAGTTTTAATGGTGTGTATCCTTCCTCTTTTGTGCAGAAAATCTTAGACTGAGTCTTCTCCTCCCTGATCTCTAGACAGATAGAGGATTCTGATATGAATTTTCTTAAGCCAATCACCAAAACAGTACTTTGTAACAATAGAATGACAAGTTATCCCTTTAAAAGTGACCCTACTCACAAGTTTCACACAGACTTTAATATCATTAAAACCATATTTCAATATACTTAAAACCCAAGACTATTTAAAGAGAGAACTCCAAACATCTTAAACACTACTCTTTTCTATAGGCCTGCTTCTCTGAAAAACATTCACTCACCCAATTTTTGCCTTATCAGGAACCAGCTACATTCCAAAGAGCTGTGCTCAAGGTTGTAACATTCTTTTCCAGGCATTTTGCTGACTATTTCACTGCCAAATACGGCCTCTTGCAGGATGCACTTGTTTGCAAGACTTAAAACCTGAGACATTACAACAGGGTTGACGGGAAGAAGCAGACTGCTGTTTACTTCAATCAAAGAGAAAAAGTGTGTCACTTTGTGTATTTTTAAACCCAAGAATTAATAACTGACATTTTCCTTCGCACAGTCCTTTGATCCCAAAGCAAAACAAGCTAAAGGGATACATAGAGTAGCACAGCCGCCCCTGGAGTGAGCCGCTAGACAACTGCATACTGTGTAAGGTGAACAGAAGAACAGGCGAAAGAACATGAATTTGCCCTCGTAACAGGGAAATAACTTCTTCCGAGTCCTTGCAGACCAAGTAGACTCTGAGTATTATCTGAGAGACCAAGTTGTAGACAGCACAATGGTAAACAGCGTAAGTGCTTTGCTACTCCCAGCTTTCCCCTATAAATAGCAACCCCTCCCCACTGCCTACAGCACTGCCTGACATCTCCCAGGCCCACTTGGTATGCATACAGAGATATGACAGAATTTGACAGCAGCACGTTTAATTTGGAACCATCATTAAGGACATATTAAACAATGCAGTTAAATCCACTTAAATAGAGTATCAAAATAAACCTGTTAAAAGGATTATTCTACACACTAGTAGTTGGTTTCCTCAACAGTTGTATTTGTTGCAAAAGCCTTTTAAATGAATACAAGATAAGGAAATCACCTTGAGGCTGAGGCCTGGTAGATGCACGTAGACAAAATTCATGGGCCTAAGAGAAGAAACCAACTATTTTAAAAAGAGCTTGAGCAGAAGAGATCCAGATCCATCTCTCTTGAGTTGTTTGAACTCCCTCAGATATTAATCCTATTTCAGGAATATAGGGAGTGCTCTGGGCACAATGAGTCAGCAGGGTGGAGCATTTTTTCCATGTTTGTGGACTGAACAGGAACAGAAAGAGCAAAAGAAGCTGGAAGCCAGAAATTTAGCACCTGGCTGCTATACAGGCAGGAATTCAGCAGGGTTAAGTCAGAAGAGCTCACAAATCTGTGCAGAGCCAGCACCCACAGGTAAAAATCAGAAATTTTATCTGTGAGCTAAGTACACACTCTAAATACAATTAAAAAAAGAAACTGTAAAGATGTTTCAATGCTGTAAACTACCTATTTTTTTTCCTTACGAGCCTTCCCCTCTCCTTGTTCTAGACTAAGCTTTTCGAACAAATCACGCTAGTGGACATGAGTTTTAGCTGCACTATAAGGCCAGGACAATGATGTTTTATATTTCAAAGCAAACAAGTGCAAAGAAGGCCTAGAAATAACCTCTAAAACTCTCCTTCTCCGAATACACTCATCAAGGGAAAATATCGACATACTACTTAGTTGTAAGATGGAATATTGCAGATGTCTCATTATAGTAATTACATCATAAAACCCACAAAATTTTAGTCCGTGAACAGTCACCCATATACTCTTAGAAACCAAATTCAAGTTACTCAAGGTGATCTTCTATCCCCTAAAAGCTGTGCCGACCTGACAGCCATACAGTCCTCACTCCAGGCGATTTATGATCTAAACAATTTTTTAGCAGCAGCAAGAGACTTTTTTTTAATCTTAGTAAAAAGGAATAATTGTACCTACTTTTCCATTTTCTCCTGACCATAAGCAGTCAATGTATTTGCTGACATAATAACTAAAAACATGAAGTACTTACCATAGGCAACAGAAAGGGGAGTCAGTCATGTGGACTGGGACATCATCTGGTCTAATTCACAAACAAAACTGACTGGAAATATATCTTTTCCCTAATTTCCAGTCCTACCATTCTACTTGTATTTATTCTACAAAACAGATTTATTTCAAACATCAGCAAGCCCTTAGGCTGCCTCTTCTCCCCACCCCAACACTAGAAACAAAGCATCTGACTAGGGAAGAGGTAATCTGCTCAAAGGATACTCCAAATCTCTTCCCGAAATCCCGAAGCAGCTGGGTAATCAGAAGTGAAATTGCTGAAGTTAAACATGACTTCTGAGCATTAATGTTCCCATTGTTATTTGAGCTGACACACTCAGGGCCCCAGTAGACTGGGGATTTAAGCATACATTGTCTTTCGTGGCAGTATACTCTGTTCTCTCCAACCCCAACCGATCAATCGCTGCTCCAGCACAACCATTTGTGGGGAGGATGGACGGGATCTATGGTTAGAGGGGGGGCTGTGTTTTGGTTTGGGGAGTTTCGTGATTTTTGTTTGGTTTTTGGCTTGGAAAAACAACAAAAAAAATCACACTACAAAAAACCCCTCACAGATAATTTCCCTGATCTAGTTCTTAGTGTGACCCTACAAATGAACAGTTGTTGGCACAACTGACAGGGCAGCACGCCACAGCATGAAGCATTATCACCAAAGATAATTTAAATCAAGACTTAGCCTCAAGGGGCATAATATGAAAAACTTGAAGACATATACAAACACATGTTGCAAGACAAGACCTTTGCTTCAAATTTTAAATAAATAAATGGGAAAAAAAGTAGAAAGTGGGAAAAACAGAGATCAAAACATAAGCAGAACCAATCAGAGCCATAGGTAAGCAAATGTAACCCAGATTTTGAGTTTAATTACTAAGAGGCGAAACTGAGTGAGTTAACACGAACATAGAATTAGGAAGAAAGAAAGAATTAGTGAAAGGAAGCATATGAATTGTAAAAATCAGTGAAAGGGCAAGCCCCTAACAACAGAATTGTGAAGTTTTTTGGCTATATTTAGTTTTTGCTTTTCTACAGTATTTTTCTTTAAAAGTGCTATATGGATATAAATTCATTTCTAAACACGTACATAAAGAGAAAGTTATTCCACTTTCCAGCTTAAAGTGTGGTCCAGGACAAATGCAACAAACTGGATTCCAGGACACTAGGACTCACCAAAATTCAGCTAGAAGCCTGAGCTTCAGCATCTCAAAAAACTGAGCTGCATTCCTCATTAAAACACGTGAAAATTTATTTATGCAAACCACTACATAAGATAAAAGCTTGTTTTAAATCCAGGCTTGTTTTTCTTTTAAAGCTCACTTTTCATTCTTTACGTGTCTTTGAAAAAAGAAGCTTGCAAACAACTGGTTTCCTTACAAAGAAAAAAACCACAACCACAGAACATCCAGCTACCAAATACTGTTAAACAAGCCTATCTGCAATGTGCATCAATCCTATATGGCAAGCTCCCATTAATGAGAAAAACAGTTTTAGTAGCAAAATGTTTCCTTAACCAACCCTTGATCTAATTACAAGAAAAAGCTTGTAACAAAGTTTAGGTGGAACTTTATAGAGGTGCTTGTAACTCTGCATCAGTGCATATTTGCACATACATCGAAACCAGTCTGAAATACCTACATAGAGAATAAAATGTTGAAGTTCCAAAATTCCTCTTCAGATTTTTCTTGTGCATATACATATTCAGAACACCTTCACATAACAGATGCGAGTCTCCTTCCTTGCTTTAAGTGGAGATACTGAGATTTCATACAAGTACTGAAAGGGAGGACAGGCACTAACTAAGGCAAAATGTGTAACCCTTTATCTGCAGTATAAATTGTATTATGTTTACCTATCAAGCACAAAGCAAAGCACAGCTTAGATCACGTTAGTATGCATTTTAGTTTGACCAGACGGTGAGACCACAACAAATTATGTATAGGTCAGTGCTCAAGCCTGAATAAATTTGGGGTAGTCAAGGTCAGGGCTAGGGCATGTTTGCTGAACACAAACATGACAGGTCAGTAGCATTCAAACAGCTAAGATCACACCATGGTGTAACAGAAGTTAAATGTGTGCAGATGATCACCCAGCTGAAAGGAAGGCATCTTCTTCTGTTGTCTCAGATACTCTAAAAACACAACAGACGTTTCTCTCTCCATGCATATTTAAAAAGCCTGCCTAACCAATTTCATTTTGATAGAGTCCTACCTCAGAGAACTGGACAAACTGAAAAAAGTATATCCGATACTCTGATGTAAACACAGTTTCATTGCTTTGTCTTGCCGTTTTGCCTCTTAAGATGGCAGAGCGATGCCAAAAGAATGGTTAAATAAAGTAAAATGCTTTTCAAACTGCATTAATGTATCCATAGTACCCATCCAGGAGGTATGGAAGATGCATACAGATGTCAAAAGCAGTTCTCCAAAAGGTAAAAAAACTTTCAAAAATAATTCCATTTTGAACTGCCGGCCCCATATAGCTCACAGACAGCTCTCACCCACATCTGCAGCATTGCTACTGAAACTGGTAAGCATAAACTGCACACACGTAAGTTTTAAAACATTTATAGCCTGGACCTGAAGAAGACCTAAGATCATCTTCTCCTCCCTAATGCTGATGTAAAGAGGGATCAGCATCAGCCTAAAGTTTCTGATGCAGTTTCATTGTAACCAGTAGCTCCAAATCTTTAGTTTACTTTGACCAATACAAAATACTTTACCAATACAAAATTATTTCACTCGGTGTGCACAGAAGATACAAAATCAAATTGGATTATGAAGTGTCAAAGTGATGTATAAATCCTACTTCTACACAAAGCAATGTGGTTTCCTAACAACTGCAAAGGGCTTTGTATAACTGCCCAGCCATGCTTCAGAGCACCTTCAAGAAATTCAGCAAATCAAATTCAGGAGGTGCCTCTCCAAACACTAAATGGTGCCGTGACAGGTCTGCATTCTCTGGGCTATGTGTTCAAACATCAGTTAGGAATACAGGAAAGAGGAAAATAATTTTCTTCAATAGGCAATGATCCAAACCGGTAAGATACCAGAAGTCCTGCACTCACATGAAGCAAAACCGAGCCCTCATCTCAATGACAAGAGCATCAGACCATGTAAATAACCTCTAAATTGCAATCAGCCTCTCATTACTGTCATTCAGTTCAGATCAATTCAAGAAGACTGCCAGGCCTGTAGCTCAATACTCCATCTGAAACACAAAGGAAAGCCAGCGAATTTTCTTGATCCCTATCATGAGTATAGAGCATGAGGACCAACAGCCAGGCTTGCCAAAGGCCCCTGTGCTGGAAAAAACTAAACTGTTGCATAAGTGTAAGACAGCAAGTGGTTCCCAGGTTCTCTGTCAAGGTGAGTACACCCTGGCTCTTCTGAACATGCCGGAGGACTAAATGCAGCCCTCTTTCTCCCACACAGACCCCTGCACCCGATCAGATACACGCTCATCATGCAGTTCTGTTAGCGACAGCTGCCTTTTGGTCTCACACCAGTCACAGGTTTCCTAGGAAAGGGGACAACAGCAGACTAAATTAGTTACATGATTCACAGCATAATTCATTCCTATGGGTAGGCTCCTTAAAGAACCTAGCAGAGGAAAGACTGAACAAAAGGCTCACCCGAACAATCTTTCAGTTGATTGTTAGTCCCAACACACTGCTTGTGTTAAGTGTACTAGTTTTCTGTCACAGTTAGAAGCAGCTCTTGCAGGCCTTTGAGGAACATGCTTGTGTGAGCCAAGAGGTACTTATTCCAGCAAGTTAAGAAGCCAAGAACACCTTCAAGACAATACTCTGGACTTAGCTGAATGGGACAGTCTGTAGAAAAGGAGAAGGGCAAGGACAGGGGGAACACATAAAAGTCTTCCAACAACGATCAGCTCACTTTCTCAGCATATTATTTTCTGCAATTTTAAGTGGTAATGTCAGTGCTAACCATTACAAAAGAAATTCAGGATCGGAGATAGGTTAGCAGGAAGCAAAAATGAAGATTGCTGTCAACTGAGGCAGCTGGAAGCTAACAGTCACAAAAACATGCTTTTCTGTGCCTTGGCTCATATTAAGTACCATAATCTAATCTTTTTTGGGGAAGCCCTGAGACCAGCCAGGCTGGCAGGCCATTACTATCTTCCTAGGCAAAATCATACCATACTATGTAATTGTAAACTGCAGCAGGAAGTTCTCTGTGTTTGTATGTTACACCTCCCTGGTGACAATAGACTGATCCCATTTACTTCTTAGCAGCTCAGACGTGTTTGAAGGCTGCTCCAGGGAATGAGATATTTTTCTTCAGAACAGATTATTCTAGGAAGCTCCTGGCCCATTTTTAAAAAAACACAGAGATATGACTGTAGGTAACTGAAGATTTTGTTGGTTATTTTGTGGCCTTTTTTGTAGTTTTTTTGTTATTTGGGTTTTTTTGTTGTGTGTTTTTTAAACTATCCTAACAACTAGAGCTTGCTCAAGCCTCACTCATATTGCGGGTTCAAAATGGGCGCTCCTCACCTAGCTCTGCAGCCAAGGGAGTATATAATTTCTGATACCATAATAACTGGCACATTCTCCATCACAGAAGTAGCTGCGTTTCAGTGTTCAGTGTAAAATATTCTAAAGCTCTTACGAAGGAGTAAACAGACCTACTGAGTCAAGGCTGCACAGTCCCCTTCTCCACACACCAAGGACAGGCCAGAAACTCAGAGGAGCTGCACACGAGGTGCTCACCATTAAGCAACTACTGCAAAACCTGGCTTCTTAGATTTCAGATAATGTTGTGTGATCGGCAGCAGCCTGCTACAGTTTTTACTGTGCTGTTGTCACAGACTAATCTGCAAGTAATTTGGGGCTTTTGGATAAGTCAGAATGAGATCTAACTCATGCAGAAGCTCCAGAAGAGGATGGGGGCTTTTTAAGTATGTTTTTTAAAAAGGAAGGGAGGTTGTGGTGGATTTATTCTCCCTAGAAAATAATTTCTCCACAACATACAAACAAAACAAACAAACAAAACCCCCAGAAGCCACAAAGATTTGTGAAATGGTGACAAATAACAAAATAACAGAAGATAACAAGGCAAATGGCCTGCAATAGCAACTAGCACAACTCAGTAGCATAAACCAACAGACTGAACTTTACTAATTCGCTCTTCCTACAGGGCAATCATTGTGGATTCTCCCAGACATACTCCTCACGCATTCATGTAGCCATGAGCAACTAACTCAGCTCCAGCTGCCACATTTGGGCAGAGCCTTCTCTGAAACAGAGATTCCAATTACAGTTGCAATAATCTGATTACTACATCAGCTGTAACCTGGTTAAGAAAGGCCCTGAGAGATACCATTTTGGCAGCTGGGGAGAAGACAAAAGGCAGATATGTTTTTGTTATTTTAGTAATGGGAGGATTTGCAAACCACAACCAAATTTTGTGACAGAAATACACCACCCTGGTCCTACATGGGACAGATGTACTGTATGTGTGTTAAACAGTAAAAGTTGAGAGAAGCTATGTTATTTGTAAAATTGCCTCTGCAGTAAGACAGACCAACATTCAAGGATTTACTCACAGTTTACAGTTACTTTAAAAATCACAGGTAATTTAAAGATATGATCAGGAAAGCAATCCACTTGTTATCAGTCAGCTGGCTAAAATCTGCTTTGTAACTTAAGACACTCGAATTGTTGTTCTGGAAGTACTTTGTTCACATGCAGTTCACCCAAACTAATCCACACGAGCATTTCTGTTGTCACTCGCAGTTTACCCCTCTATCTGCACAGCAAAGCTGCCATTCAACCTGCACCAGACCACCACTTCCTTCCCTGCATGTGCCTGCAAGAGATTACTAAAGTCAAGGATATTTCACCAGGGAAAGAACAGGATCAGGTCCTTATTATTCTTTCCATGCTTATCTGACTGGACAGAACAAATCAAAGAGGAGACAGTAAAGAAAAAGAAAAACCAACTGCTAGTCTTGGTTTCTCTGGGGGAAAGCAAGTTCCAGATAAGCTGTGCCTCCAATCAACAGTCTGATTTTCATGAACAGCAATACGCTTCCCTATGGTAACTGAAATGGAGCAATTCTCCTCAAACAGCTTGCCAAGTCTCACCTCATTAACCTTTATGGACTGACCTCCAAAATTCCTTGAAGCTGAAATACAGGTCCCCCCTGCCTCTGCATGATAACTGTTTATCCCTAACTGCTTGGGGAGGGAGGAAAGGCATTAGAGAGGGAAGTGCTAAACATGCTAGAACTGGAAGAGACCCATTTCTAGGTTATTACTGGGGTCCAAACCCTCACAGGCTTCTGTTTCCTCTGCTGGCTCATCTTTTGGATAGCCTGCAAAGCCAAATTTGCATTACAAATTACTCTCCTCTCTCCCAACACTTCTTCTAAGAGTCAGTATCACTAACTATAGTGTGCTGCCTAGTAGTCAAATTAGCATTTCCTAACCCACACTTGAATATTTAACAAATTTTCTAATTAAACCTTATTTTTCTCCACTCCCGAGTCTGTTACTCAGGATACCTACTTGCCATCACATCCAACTCATTTTACTACCTTTGCTCACACCTCAGTGAAACTTTCTGATGGCAGTGAAAAGCAAGCTGTCAATTCAAGAGTGACTGTACACGTAGCATTTTATCCACATAACTAAACCAGAGATATGAGACAAATGGAAGCACTTAGGAGAGGTGGTAGACCAATTTATTCCACAAATTAGTAAGCTCCTAGCTTTCTTCATCTCTGTGACAGAGAGCATAGCTACAAGAATCAAAAGTAAAATGTTCCAGTTTTGCACTTCTGGAAGTCTGTACATAGGGTTATGGATATTTAACCTAAACAGTGAAAATCTTCAAGGTTGAAATCACACACTTGTCCAACTGCTTTGCTAGAGATGAGAAAACAGAGGAGACCAAAGCACCTCATTCCCCAATGTATTTCACTGCTTTCAAGTCCATCACCTACACACACAAGTAAATAACTTCACAAGCCACAGTCTGTGCTTGTACCAATCTAAAGACAGATCCACCTTCTCCCCATGTTTGCCTATTCCTTCTCACAACAATTAATTTCACTCTACCAGCACAGTCCCTTCATTAGTTCCAAACCCTACGCAATTCTACCATGCTTATCCCCATCCTCAGCTCTCCCACCACTCCCTCGCTCACATTTGGTTCTGCAAGGGAAAAAAGACAAAAAACTTTCTAATCCAGAAAGGGAAGCCAGTGCGAAAAAAAGTACTAAGACATCACATCCTCCTTTCTTTTCTTTTTCCTTCAGGCACACAGAAAGAAGTTTCCATCTTAGAGGGGGTAGTGTGCCAGGGCAGGCAGTAAGCCCATGGAATCTCCTAACCCTTAGCCACTTCTCAGGGCAGGCCCAAAATTTTGTACAAAACAGCAACCTCTCTGCTTTTCCTCTGAAACTATTTGGACAGAGGATGACAACTTGCGCTTTTTCAGTACTTTGAATAGAGTCAGCAAGGACCACAGGAGCAGCTCACTGAGCCACAGACATGATATTATGGTTCCACTTGCCTACACCTTTCCCACTGAAATGAAGTGTGTGGCATTCCCTGCAATGCTTTAGGGCTCTAGCCCCTGGCTCTGTGAAATCTCCATGCTGACATCACCTAGGTCCAGCTGTTTTGGCACACAGAACAGCACTCTAGCCTGGAGTCATACAGTATGGATGCTGCATGGATATCCACATTACTCTGTTGCAACTTGGTCCTAACCTTGAGTTCTTACAGCACTCCCAAACTTTTAAGTGTGCGCCAGCACTGTATTTTCACCTGCCCAGCCACAGGTCACTGCCTGCCCAGTAGACCCTCATGCAGCAACGGCAGCTGAACAAAGCAGCCACATCTCTGTTGCCAGACAGACCACTTTTAAACTGTTGGTAATTATGCGGGCATGACAAGCAGCTTCCTATCGAACCCATTACTTAGAGAATTCATAGCTCTCGGTCTACTTACTCCATAGAAAAGTCGACTCCATTTCCGTCTCTCTGTTGTGGACCACAAAAACGAGCTTCACAGAGATAGATCAGGTGACATCAGGATTCTCCAGGGCTTCCCAGTATCAGACAACTACCATCTGGACTAGTTTACACTCATTTCAAAGGCAGGTGCTTTGTGATTACAGAAGAACCTCAACCTCAGGGTGGAAGAAACTCCATTATCTAGAGTAAACCTAAGAAAAGCAAAAATAAAATCTATCTGCATCCCATTACTCATGGTAGGTCTGAAGTAAAGGTTAGCAGCTGTTTGTCAAAGAAGGAATAAACCAAACAAACAGGACTGTAGAGTCCACTATAGTCACTGGGGATACAAAGCAGAAACTCTGTAGATTCCACTAAACTGAGCTGGAGGAAAAAGGAAATCTGAGAGAGAAAGAGAGGGAACTCTTCACTCCTCCAGACTAAGAAGAGGGGAGTGGTAGAACAAGCAGCTTGATAATCTCAAAAGCCGCCAAATCGCCGGAAAGCAAGGGCAGAGGGGGTCAAGGGGAGACATGACATGGCATTTAAACAGCATCTTGCCATCACTGCCTCTAGAAAATCCACCAATCATGACAGCAAAGGACTACAACATGTTTAAAAAGTAATAGCAAAATGCACTAAACAAGTGTCAGAGAAAACTGAAACCTCATCCTTGACCTAATGGAAGTCACAGACTGACAGCAGGGCCTGTGGCCAGAAGCCCTTAAAACTAACAAGTGAGCTGCACATTACGAAAGTTCCTACATTTCAGATCCTCAGAAGGAAGAATCACTACGCAGTAGACTGAAGTCTGCCCCAGTTGCTGCTATTTAGAAACACAACTTTCCTTTAAAACAACACTAGTGGCATGTTCCCTCATGAGACGTCCTTGCACTGCTAAAATATTGCAAAGCACTTTTCAGACTACATCTTGTAAAATCCACAGAATACAATAGTAGATGGAAGAAGTACAGAATTAAGAAACTTGTCCAAGGCATCAACATACACAAGTAATTCAGGAACAGACCATCACAGGTAATACAGAACACTATCCTTCCATGGCAACATATTGCGTGCTTTCTTGGGGCTTTAAAATTAAGTACTGTCAAGGATTACCTTAAAAGCAGGAAATTCAGATGCTCGCCTATCCGGTCAGGCATTAACGCATATGAAGACTGAAGAATCTGCAATTCTAGGTATGTCCTTTGAAATGGCATTCTGCTCAGCTGAGACAATGGGAATTTTGAGTCTTGCAGTTCACATGCATCGACAAATTTCAGCACACTTTATCTACATCAAACTCACTAAAAATATAAAGAACACTCCATACTCTTCAGAAAAGGTCATTCAGCACTCCCACACTTAACAGAGGCTAAAATAAGTAAAACTTTACTCCCAATGGAATTAAACTACACAGATCTCCAAAGTGACCTTATAGTGAGCACTAGGGCTGTTGGCAGCTTTCACAAGCGAGAGCCTGGCAGAAGTCCCCGGAGAACACTGTCACGTCCTCTTAAGTGAGGAGAAGCCACTACTGGGGCACCTTTAAGGAAGCCGCTTTGCAGGTCAGTTATTGTCTGTGTGGACCCCAACTAGTTTCTGTGTTATTATGCAGATAAATAAAATAATTACACACACAGGGCTATGAGAGTGCATGCACTGATTTTATGAAGCAAGCTATAAAGCCAAGCCACAACTCCAGTGTGCTCCTCAATTAACAAACTGTTACTCGTTAAAAAACTGACCCAGCTGAGGGCATTGTGAGGCCTCATCAGTGCATAACAGCACTGGGCAATTCTCTCCTTGATTATAAGCAAAAATGCACAAGGGGTGGCTTCTCTTGTGTTTGTCTTTGCAACTAATGTTTAACAGTAGACCGAATTTAAAAGTTCTTATTCTTCCTCTACAATCACAGTAAAAATATTCAAGCTTAACGCAGACTTAAGACAAGATTTTTTTTCTATTCCCACTACAGGAAATTAGTGATACATAATTAATCTTAACATAAATATCTTTGCCCAGGCTCCATTAAGTACATTTAATAGAAAGTACAGTTACTACCAAATCTCAACCCTGAAGCTCTGATTCTGCTCCTTGGGAAAAACCAAAAGCCTGTTGCCTTGCTCAGATTTAAGGGTTTTGATAATCCATCTCCAAGAACTCAGATTCAAATTTTGGCTTGTATTCCATTCACTTGAGAGTTAGGTCACCTCCTTCTAGTCCTTTGTTGTAATGCAAAAGTAGGAAGATATCACTCGACTGTGAACTCAGGAAAGAATTTGGACAAAACAGCATGTGTCTGCTGGCCAAGTTCAATATGCACTGGGATGGCAGATGCAGACAGAAAGTTCCCATTGCACCTGTCCACACCACATTCAGCATTATTACAGCCTGAGTTGCAAAAGCAAAGGCAGCAAGCACAGAAAAACCTGAATGCATACAGCCAAATGCTATTGAACAAGCCCCACTTGATGCTAATCAACATTAAGGCTGGCCAGAACCTGCTGCGATTCAGACTTGCACAGTTTGCGCAGCAAAACTTCAGGGAAGCCTGGCAGAATCAGTGCCTGAACCACAGGTGCAGGAAAAGCCGTCTGGATCTATGAGCCACTTTCATATCACGTGGTGATAGAGAACAGTCTGCATCAGAGCATGATAGTGGGGAATGGTAGCCAGCCAGCTCATGGCACAGTGATCTCCCGTGCCTTTTGTTTGTTTTATGAAGAAGAGGTTTTGCCAATTGGTTTCAGATCAAAATTCTTCCGAATCAGAAAAGAAAGAAAATTCACATAAAAATGATGCTCAGTAGGAATTAATCAGAAACACGGTGCTCCTGAGGGCATAAGCCCTTTTTGGTTAAGTAAAAAGTTGCCACCAGCTAATGTGCAAGACAGTAATGATCAGCCATCTGGTGAAGGTTCCTGCTAAGCTTGCCATGTTACCCCCTATGCTGAGGAAAGCAGAAGGTGGATCAGTTACATTCTGTCCTTGCCTGCAATTGTGTGGTCAGCCTTTAGAACAAGACACAAAGCTTTCCAGCGCAACTAGGAATTGTAACTGTTCTGGCTTTTAAGCAGCCTACTTATTTTAATCACTGCATCCCAACTAAATGATTTAAAATAAAAGTTACCTATTGCCTTTCTGAAAGCTGAATTTATCTTCAAGCTTTATCAACCTTCGATTATTTTTACCTCTTTGTTTCCTTCTGGAAAAACTGCAACTGCCAGGAGGCTTCCCAGTCATCTAAAGAGCATCAGTAAACAAGAGCAGAGACAGATGGCTGCAGCTCAGTTTAAACCAGCACAAGATCCAGCCTCTCCCCTGCACTGCAAGTGCTACCCATAAGACACAAACATATGCATCAAACCAAACAAGAATGCAGTAGTCCCAGATAAAAAACAAGTATGTATACACAATCTGATAAGGAAGAAGTTGCTGTGAGGACAGGGTGTTGAGGTTTCATGTATAGCGAACACTCATTACAATCATACAGCCTTCCAATAATACTACAGGATGTAAGGATGGCAGGAGAGCAGGGAAGAGTTCTCCCTCTCTTCTTCCTCTCAAAAGTCTTGCTGGCAAGAAAGTATCAGCAGGGAAAGTAAGACCCCTCATCTCCTTCCAGCAAAGCTACTTTCTGAGAACTAATACACTGAAATCACACAACCCAAGAAAGTGACATCTCTAATAGGCCTCTCAATTCACCTACTACTTCAGGAATTCAGTCATATTGACAAATACCTTGTTAAACCCTTATTAAAATGACAGATTCAAAGAGACAAAGAAAACCCACAAGGTAACTCACACATTTAGAATGACAGAAGTCCATCACAACAATCATACTGGGTTTTTTCCATCCCTAGATTTGACTGCTTTTATTGCATAGATGACTACTGGTGTTAGCACAAGATACTATTTACACTATATATCTTGCTAAATAGATTCAGGCATCCACATATTTTCAATAAATCTATCTGAAGCAACAGAGTTTACTGTTTGCCTCTTCCACCAACAACAAATTTGCTGTGATTCCACAGACACACCTGCATGCCTGAATGGTTTATATAAGAATGGGTTCAAACATTGCTCATTCTTACCCAAACAAAAAAATCTGACTCTGCTGAAATTAAATTAACAGGTCTCCCTCAGGGCTTCGTGATATCTAAGTTCTTACTTCACTTAGTGATAGCAGAAAGCTTCAAGAACAGGGTTGCACAATCATCACCTCCAATCAACTCTAATTGAAGGATGACACGAGACAGAACAAGAAACTAGCACTCCAATTAATACAGACCGGAAAAAACAAGATTATAGGAGCAGCATCATTATCAGTAAAGCTCCAGCAAAACCCTCGGGTTGTAACATGTTGGCCCACTACTGCCCCTGAGGTAGTTTAACTACTCCTCAGTACAAGAATATGACGGAAGGAACAAACCAGGGGTGAATACTGAACAGTTCTGGCCCCTTGGCACTTGAGTGTTCACACTGAAACTTTAAGAACTTATTAACATGGGACTCCATTGATCCTCTCAAGAAAAGCCGGAACCACCCTTCCGGGAATCCCATTTTATTTCCGAAATGCAGTCTGATGTATACTTCTGCAGGCAACTACAAAACAAAAACAGATTTCTCACATTAAGCAGTTGCTCCCTTGGAATGATTCACCCAGGATCACCTAGAAAACTTCCCGTTCATTTCCACAACGCTATGTCCTTCGCCACACATTCAAAAGACTTAACAAGAAGTTGGTACACACCTGTGTCTCCGTGGAAGCAGCTGTCCTGGTGGCATCTCCCAGAAGACAAATCTCCATCACTTGGCCAGATCTGTCCTGTTTTTCGTACACCCACAATAGTAGCCTCGGACACGATGACCTGCTGCTGTCTGTGGCGTTTTTGAGACTGGGGGGTTGGTGGACTGCTACTGTCAAAGGACTGCTGAGAGTTCTGTGAGGGAGAACGGCTTTTATCCCGATACATGCGGTAAGTGGTGGGGCTGGGGGAGACATGGCTGGACTGCCCTGAGGAGAAGTCTTCCTCACTGGAAGTAAGGTTCTCATTAGAGCTACAATCAGGAGTATAGCCTCCTCCAATATCTTCAAAACTCCGGGGGGAATAAGACCTCCTGGGCCACGTGAGATGTTTTTCCTGGTCAGTTGTGCCCTGATTTCGCAGAATAGGTCCTTTCCCTTCTCCTTCCCCCATCATCCCACCAACATAGATACTCTGATAGGGCTGAAAGTCCATGGGCTGCCAAGGTGAGCGGTTGCTGCCATTAGCGTTAATCAGGTTATCTTTGAGAAACCTGGGGTTCAGTTCAGCATCCTCATACTCTCCATCATAGCCAAAGCTGCTCTCCGAGGACCTTCCCCTGTAAGCAGGCCTCTGGAACTCGCCAAAGCTGGGTACCATGTTAGAAGGGAGGGAGTGCAAAGACTTTTTGCGTTCCATTTGCATAGCCTGGCTACCAAGGGAGCTTATTTTATCAGAAACATCTTTATCGTTGACTTTTACCAGACCCTTCTCATGGTGATACTCCATGTTCACGTAAAAGGGCTTTTCAACAACATCCTTGTTATCTCCAGAAGAATGTGAATTAACCTTTTTAATCCTCTCAAAATTGGACCTCAGAGCTGCCACACTGGTACTATTACCTCTCTCCTTAGAAATAGGTTCAAACGATCCCTCCTTCTCAGCAGATCCCACTTGCCTGCGAGTGGAAGATGACCTGTGTTTTGAGGGAGAGCCATCTGTATCACAGCGATTCTCCGTATCTTCTACAACTCTTCTCAGTTTCTCTTCACCATAGTACTTACACCTGTCCTGCTCTCCCTCTCCATGGTGGGGGCTGTCCAAAGGTGACAGGTCTGACCCATCACTCTGGGTAGACAGCTTCCGTAGAGAGGGTATCCTGGGTTTGAACTTTTCCTCCCCATGGTGTGACTTGCTTTTTTCATATTCGTCTTGGTCAGCAGGCTGGTGATGGTGCAGGTCTTGGATTTGCTGCTCTGCACCCCCTTCAGGCAACTGAGAAATGCGTTTAAAACCCCATCTCTGTCTATCATAGCTTTTTTTCTCCTTTGCCAGAAGAGTCTGCAGGTAAATCATGCGGAACCTCTCCTTGTTGACCTCCATCTCCAGTCTCCGGATAGACGCTTTGCACATCTCCAGCTCCTGTTCAATGTCTCCCACAGATTTCAGCTCCATTTTAGGAGGCTCAGAGTCTGCAAACTGTGCTTTCCAAGCCTCCACAAACCCCACAGGGTCCACCATTTTGCATACAGAAGTAAGTGGAGAATACGGGAAGGAGACTGGGGAGAGATAGGTGGAGAGAATAAACCAACCAGATCTCACATGCAGAAGCAGAAACAGCTGCGGCACGGTCAACTCAACGCGTCTCTTTCACGATCCATGCAGGGAAACTGGGAAGCAAAAGGTAATCCTCGGAGCAGTCTCTCCTCCCCGTCCCCTTCAGCTTTTGCCGGCCCCAGCCCCCCGTACGCTCGCTACTCCCTCCCCGGCATGATCGTCCTTTTCCT
>NW_009716457.1:0-476 GCF_000703405.1 Apaloderma vittatum
GTGACTAGAAAGAAACATTGGAAAAAGTCAGCTGCCCTATAAACAGATGACACAGATCCAGGACAAGGTCCCTCTAAAGTAGCACCATCAGATGAGTCAGATGCAGACTCAGATAGGAAAGCTGGTTCCCTGAACGGCAAATCTGGTACCTCTGTAACTGGGAAGAAACATCTAACAAAGACAAATCACCCAACACCAGATGATTCTGAACCAGGAGAGGGTCCTTCCAAACCAAAGTCATCAAATGGTTCGGAGCCAGAATCGGAGGCAGCTGCCAAACCTTTAACTCTGAGGGAGTTGTGAGATATGAGAAAGGACTTTGGCCATTGTGAGGGTGAATCATATTACAGGTGGTTATTCCGACACTGGGAAAAAGGGGCTGATACCATTGATCTGAACGATAAAGAAGCCAAACAGCTGGGGTCCCTGACTGATAATGCAGGTGTCGATTCGGAACTTGTGAAAGATGAAAACAG
>NW_009716458.1:0-263 GCF_000703405.1 Apaloderma vittatum
ACTGTGTCTACAGGACTCTTAAATACCTCCAAGGAAGGGGACTTCTGCCCTGGGCAACCTGTTCCAAGGTCCGATAACCCTTTCAGTAAAGAAATTCTTCCAAATATGCAATCTAAACCTCCCTTGGCGCAACTTGAGGCCATTTCCTCATACCTTTTGACATGTTACTTGGTTGAAGAGAACAACTCTCACCTCTGTACAACCTCCTTTAAGGTAGTTGTAGAAAGCAATAAGGTTGTGGCTCACCCAAGACAAAGGTTACC
>NW_009716458.1:276-3273 GCF_000703405.1 Apaloderma vittatum
CAGGGGGCAGCCACATCCCACAGCCTCTTCCCAGCCAGGGCACTCTTGCATCATGCCCTGTGCTCCGTGGTATGCAGGATGAAAGGATAACATTCATGGCTCGAGAACATCCCTCAGTGGGCCGTCACAGTGGCACCATGACCTCAGTTAAACACTAACCCCTCAAAAGCAATGTGTTTTAATGATTTCTGGGTTTAAAGCTCATGAAAATAATAATATTATTAATCATAACAATAACAATAAACCAAGACTTCCAGTCATTTTGAGGACTCCACCCCTACTTTTAAAAGCTGAGCAGATGGAGCGAGTTCCCCCCATGACAGTGATGAATTTTGGTCACCTTCGGTCCCCAAAGGTAACCAGAGCATCCTGGCGTGGCAGCTGCTTCGAGAAGAGGGGATCACGGCTGCACCTCTGAATCCAGGTTGTCTTCTTCCTCCCTTTCCAGAAAGGCAGCATTGCCGGAGACCCCCCCCAAAAAAAGAAAATGCCAAAAGGGTTAAAGACTACAGAGCTCTCTGTTGTTAATATGCGATTTACATCATTTATACAGCATTTATGGGTCCTTGCTTTTATTCCAGCTAAAACTCAGTATCAGTTTCCCTTAGGAAACAGAAGAAAAAACCCCAAAGATTAAAGTAAATGTAAGTATAAAAAATAATTCATTCTCACTTCCCTTCCTTTTAACGTGAAGAAATATGTTGGGTTGGGTTTTTTTGGCGGGGGGTCCTCAAGGAGCTGCTGATGGGCTTTGAGGTCTCTGGTGGGACAGAGGAGCCAGTTCAGGCACTTTTTTGAGAGGGAGACAGAGGCCAGGGCAGGTGACGTCCTTCTGGGCCTGCTCCCATCAGGATCTGAAAGAAGACACACACACACAAAAAAATCCCAGGATTTAGGGAAGGCACTTAGAAACCCATTAAAAAATGTTAGAGGGAGAAAGGGGGGAATGGTGTCTTTTGTGACTCAGTTTCCTTCTTCCCTGGAATAGCAAGGAAATTCCGTATAAACACCCCAAAAGGGAGCAAGACACCAACCCCAGCTCCACCACCAGCCAAATCCAGCTTTTCTTTTTTGATGCTCATAGAGAAAACCCAGATGAAAGGAAGGAAAAAAGAAATTTAACCACTCAGATCTGAGCCGCATCTCTGTTGTTTGTTTTTTTCATAGACAAGGGAAGACCAGAGAAGGAGAAGGACAGAAGGACAGACATCTCCTTACTGGGAAATCTTGCAGTTTGTTGTGGAAACATAGCGTCCGGTGTAATGGATGTTGCACCTCACCACGTTGTTGGTGAAGTCCGACTCCAGGACAATGTATTTGGGGTTCACTTGAACCTAAAGACAGGGGAAAGGGAAGGAAAAACATCCCCCAGAAAATAAGTAAGAGGGGGAACGAGCAGTGCCTAACCCACAACAAAGGGGTGGCAGCAAAAAAGGCGCATGGTCCCAAACCCGAGGGTTGAGTTTGTTCCTAAAAGTGTCCCCCAATGCCACCTTTAAGACATAATTCCCCGGCTGTACATCCGTGATATCAATCCACTGGCAGTCGATGTCAGCATTGTAGGTGTCGTAGCAGCCCGGGCTCAAGCCCTGCAGGGACAAAAGGGAGTTCAGAGTGTGCTGGTGGGGGGTGAACCCCAAAAAGTCCTTTGAGCATCTCCCCAAACTGTACCTGGGTGTGGGCTGTGCAGGCATAACGCTTTAGGTTGCCAAAATCGCAGGTGGTGTCCTCCAAGCAGAAACTGGCCTTGTGGCCCTCGGCCACCTTCCTCCCTGTGGTAGCATCCAGCAGGTCATAGTGGCTGAACTCATCCATGCTGTGGTAGTGCCTGGGGATGGGGAGGGCACACACATACAACACAGACATGGTGACCCCCCTAAACGGCACTGTCCCCTCCCCAGATTTTGGGAGGCTCCTCATCAACCCTGGGTCCACACCAGCTTGTCCTTGGGGACATTAATGGGGCTTGGGACGAAGCAAGGTGACACCTCCCTCAAAAAGATTTCAAAGCAAAGCCACAAAAATGGGGAAACACCATTAAAAAAAAGGCTTAAAACTGCCCTGACAAGGTGAGGGGCACTGATGGAAGCGGAGGGACACTCACTGGTGGCAGCTGTGCCACTCCCAGCTGTGCCGGGGCCGGCTGGGCAGAAAGTCAGCTGTGCCCTGGTTCTTCACCCGTTGAGGAAACCGCAGGAGGACCCGCACGTCGTAGTCGGTGGCTTCGGCGGTGTAGGCAGTGCTGGGGACATGGGAGAAGGTCAATGCCAACGTTCCCTCGGCCCCAGCCCTGGGGGACAGGGGTCCCTTCAGAAGGCATGGACTCAGCCCTGGGGTGGGAAAGCCCGAGCGAACGGTTCAGTAGGAAGAGTTTCCTCAGCGGAAAAAGGAATGATGAAAAAATGAGAGGAGAGAAGGTCCCTACTCTGCAGCTCCCACGAGACACCTTCCTTAGCTCTTCTTCATTTGCCTTTTCCTTTCCTCTTCCGCCTTCTCTTCTCCTTTCCTTTCCTGTCCTCTCCTTCTTCCTCTTCCCTTCCCCTTTCTTCTTCCCTTTCCCCTTTCCTTCTCCTCTCCTTCATCCTTCTCCACCACCCTTGTCCTTCCCTATTCCCTTTCCGCAGACCTTCTCCATTCTTCTCCTCTCTCCCCTTCCCTTTACCCTCTCCTCTTCCCTATCCTTCCCTTTCCTCTTTCCTTCTCTACACTTCTCCTTCATCCTCCTTCTTCTTCCCCATGCCTCTTCCCTTTTCCCTTTCCTCTTCCCTATCCTTCCTTTCCCTTCCCCTTATCCTCTATCCTTCTCCTTCATCCTTCTCTTTCCCCTTCCCTTTCCCCTTTCCTCTTCCCTATCCTTTCTCCTTCCCCTTCTCATCCCCTCCACCCTTCTCCTTCACCCTTTTCCTCCTTCCCCTTCTCTCTTCCTCTTCCCTTTCCCTCTCCTCCATACTCCTCCCTCATCCTCATCCCCCATTATCCCTCCCACTCCCCCCTCCA
>NW_009716458.1:3632-4169 GCF_000703405.1 Apaloderma vittatum
CGCCCCCCTGCCCCGGCTCCTGCTGGCAAATCCCAGTCCTCCATTTTCCTACAGTGGGATTGCTCAACGCGTCCTCCTGGATGTGATTACACCCAGCCCTGGCTGGCCGCCCGTGAGGGGTTTTTGGGATCCCCAGCAGCTCCCACCCCTGCAGCGGTCAGGGCAGGGGAGTGACATGACCCCCCCCCAAAAGAGGAGGGTCCCTATTTCATGCCCTGTTGCCTGTTTTTCATCCCAAAACAGGGGTGAAATTGTGGACTCAGCTAACCCCAGGGCCCCCCACGACATTATCCCTCCTCTCCTCTAATTCCCAACGTTGCCCTGTGCTTGGGGCCAAGTCCAAGTGAGCTGCAGACAGGGGAATGGTCAGACAGACGGAGAGCCTCAGGGACGGGCGGGAGCTGCCTCGCTTTCCAAAAGGATTACGGAGCCCAGCTGGAGCTTCTTCTCCCCACCCAGAAACGCCCTTTCACATCCCTCCTTCCCAAAACCCCTCTGGGACCACCTACTCGGAAAGCATCCTTACAGCTGCCCCTC
>NW_009716458.1:4199-8596 GCF_000703405.1 Apaloderma vittatum
GCTCCATGCCTCAATTTCCTTTCTGCAAAGCCAAGCACTGCTCTGCAACAACTTCTGCTTAGTGTCTCTCTTTCCTGTGAGCTTGCCAGCCTGGCCCCAACCTCATCCTCATCTTCATCCACATCCTTATAAAATCATAGCATTGTTTAGGTTGAAAAAGACCTTTCAGATCATCAACTATCCTCATTCCTATCCTCACCCCTATCCCCATCCCCATCCCTATTCTCATCCTCATCCTCATCCCCATCCTCATCCTCATCTCATCCCCCTCCTCATCCTCATCCCCATCCCCATCCCCATCCTCATCCTCATCCTCATCCTCATCCTCTTCCAAGGGACCGGGGGGCTCCAGCCACATCCTCCCTTTGCACCCAGATGGTTTCCAGTCTGTTTCCTTTTTGCCTCTACTCTTTTTTTTTTTTAATCCCTATTTTCGCTTCTTTTCCACGGGCAAAAAGAACAATGCCTTCTTGTTCCTCAGCCTGCCTTCCCTCGAGGGATCACGTCACTCCATTGGAGCTCGTTTCCTGCCCCATTTGCTTGGTCATCGCTGCTGATGTAATACCCACGGGGGCCACTCACGCCAGGGGGTAAAATCAGGAGAGCTTGGAAAGACTTTTTCCCCCCCTTAAAAAATTAGGAATTAAAGAAAAAAAAATGACAGAGAAAGACCCCTGGGCCCTGTGCTACTTGCAAGAGGAACTTTTGTCATCATTTATAAAACAGCTTTTTTTCCCTGCTGTTGTTTATAATACTTGGACGCTCTGGAGAGAAACACGACTCCTTTACCAACGGGGAGTTTTATTTTCCCCCCGTGAAGGAGCTCGACCTGGATGGCCCCTGTTGTTATTGTAGGGTCTCATGCCTGATTTCCTGGCAGCCAAGGGTCAAACCACAAGCACCAGCATTGCTGGGGTTAATAGGATGGCAGAATTCGACCTTGTCACCCTCCAGATGTCTCCTTATCACAGCAGGGCACACAACTGTCCCCATCCAGGACTGGCCAAATCCTGATCCTTTTTTGCTGAGCCAGCGCTTTCCCGCCTCCTGCAAGTCAGGGGGCCTTGGCAACTCCCTCTGCCCCACTATCGCCTCCAAAAAGGGACAACCACAGCAAGAAAATGTTTGTTTTTTCTCCTCCGCCCCTCGGCCTGCCCCAGGGAGCTGCCAGGGAAGATTTCCTTCTCTTCACTGTGAAAATTAGAATAATAAAAAAGGCAGGCCTGCTCCCCACTGCGCTGTTTGTGCAGGTGTGCCGGGCTTAGTCCAAAAATCCCAGCTCTGGCAGTTTTCTGAGAGGATGGCTGCTTCGCCTCCGTCTGCCCAGCACTGTTGAGTTTCCAGTCCTGGAGATGCAGGGACCGCCGGGGTGGGTGGCTGTCAGCAGTGAGGACAAAACCAAGAAACCAAGACGCACTCCTTCATCCCTCCAACTCATCTCATCGCCACAGCATCCCTCCTCCAGAACCTCCTGGTGCACCCCTTCATCCCATCCCACCTCAATCCCACTGAATCTTGTTGGGATCCCCAGCTGGTTGTTAACACACCTCAAGATGGTAATAATATCAACCCAATCCCATCCCCAAGCCCACAAAAGGGAGATCTTCCCAGCAAGATTGTAATCTCCCGGCCCAGGTGCCCCATTCATGGGTGATGACATCCTCAGGCATCACCAAAGCCACCACAACTCAAGCTTCATGGGTATCAAAATCCCCATGATCCCATGTGATCTCCAGAACATGCTCCCATTCAAAAACCAACCTTGGGTGACCCATTTGCATGAGGGCAAGGAGAAAAAAAAACCACACTGGAGATGGAAGAAAGCAGAGGGGATGGGTCTGGAGAGGGGCTGGTGTGAGGAAGCCCTGGAATATGCCTTCTGGGGGTTGGTCAAGAGTGGGGGAGCACTGGTAAGAACCAGCAGCTTGGTTGAACCCCATGAGGAGGTGTGGGCCATCTGCAGCCATGGCTCAGATGCTGCGTGGGCTTGGCTTTTACCAGCCAAGATTTCCTTTGCCTGAGAACATTCATCCCTTGAGCAAGACTCGGATGACACTTGAGTCCTCTGCAGCGGGCATGAGCAGGAGACATAAAGACTCAGCGTCTCTTCCTCATCTCCTTGACAAAGCCTGGTCTGCTGCATTTATCTCCTCCCTTGATAAAGCCACAGCAGATGGTGCTCTCCCACCTCTGCCATGGCCTGCCAACCCATAGATTTAGGGCTGGAAATTATTTCACTTCTCATCTTCCAAGATATCTGCATCAGCTGAACTCATAATGCTCATGCAAGCCCCAATGAACCCCCACATAAAAGCTGGTGGGATCTAATTGCTTAATTAAGCCCTCAGGTCCCCCAGCGAGGGACCATGAATGCCACACATTCCTGGCAGAGCTGGGTGGGATTAGGAGGCTCTTAAAGAGCTTAGGAACATAATTAACATCTGATTCGGCTTTGTGAAGTGTTTTGACCAATTAAGAAACCTGCCTGAAGAGTGGCCCTGCAGGTGACAGGCTTGGAGGTTTTATTGATGACCCCCAAGGAGGTGACAGCTTTCCCCAAACAAAGCTTGGCTGGAAAGAGCAGCAGGTGACCCAGAGGAGAGGGCAGGCCCCAAAGGGCCACCTCCCTGGGCCAGTCAGATGATCTTTATTCCCTTCTTTCAATTTATTAAAGAAAAATGTGAAGAAGAAGGCTAGGGACTCCTACACTGAGAGGTAGTTGTCCCATTGTGGGCTCACTGGTCAGTGAGGGTTGTCCACCCCACCATGGGCACACTGATCTCCCTGGCTGAGCCACAGCACCATCACCTCCTGGCCCAGCTTCCAGAGAACCTTGAAGGAAACAGCCTTTGCCAAGAGGGAGATCAGCTTGGCAGGCACTTCCCTCTAGTCACCTCGGGTCATCTGCAGGGCAGGTGTCACTTCCCAGAGACATGGGACTACCAGCATCTCTCATTCCTGCATCTCTCACCTCCTACATCCCTTGCCCTTCCCTCCCTCAGGCCCATCATCCCTCATCCCCATCATCCCTCGCCCATCCGGAGTGGCTGCTCCTGGTGAGGCGGGCAGAGTTCCAGAAAAAGCTCCACACAAACCCTGTCCCCAAGCTTTCCCACACATCTCTGGTGGGGCCAGCCAGACCTCAGGCTGACCCAGCCCGGCTGCTCTCACAATGTTTACTCACTCGCACGCAATGGGGCAGGGCTGGGATGAACATTTTCCCAGCCCAAACCTTCAGGGATGGGTTTTTCTCAGAAACCAGGGTTATGGGGTCAGATGGGTCAGAGGCTCCAGCTGAGATGATTTTCCCAAGGGACAGGGCAGGGAACAGATCCCCCAGACTGCTGCTCCTGACACCCTCCCAGCCTTGCTTCCAATTTCACCACAAAGCAAAAAACCACTTTTGGCAAGCCTCAGCCAAAAGTCACAGGATTTCATCAGGATCAGGGTCAGTAGGACATGAAATGACAGTGTCCCTGCTGTGACCTTGGTCTCCTGTGGCTGGCCCAGGGTGCGGGGGCGATGAGGACAATTGGACCCGAGTGAGGCAGCACAGATCCACCCGTGAACTGAGTGTGCCCCGGCACATGGCACAACCTCAGGCTGTCCTGGATCATCCCAGGATGACCCGGGACACGGCACTGTCCTACCCCAGGAACATGGCATGATCCCAACCCGCGGCACAGAGCTACCTCATGCAGGCAGAATGTCCTGGGATACGACACAGACATGCTTCTCAAAGGTGGGATGACCTAGGGCATGCCCTAGACCATCACCATGAGAACAGTGTCCCCTTATTCCACAACACAGACACAGGATGACCTGGGATGTGGCACAGACCCACCTCAAGACCCCAGACCCACTTGGGACCTGCTCCTTCATGCTCCTTCCCTTTCCTCCCCATTTTTCACCACCTCAAACACCATTCCCAAAATAGGTAGGGTGTCCAACAGCCCCTCGGTGGCCCCGCAACTACATTTGTCCTCAGAGCAGCAGGGCAGTATCCTCAGTGAGTGACCAGCACCAGACACGGGGATGCCTCTTCCTTAGGGTGATGAAGCACCCAGAGCACCGTCCCACCCCAAGGAGCTGCCACTCGCCCCAGGGGCCCCCCACTGTGACTCACCCCGTCCACCATGGCTGGGCCTGTAGACACTTCCCACCCTGACCCGGGCTTGGTTATCAGCTTGCGGCATTTCGGGGTTCCTGATGGGCAAGTAGGGCTCGGGGCGAGGAGCGCCATAAGGCTCCAGTGGTCGAAAGGGCGGCTGCGGCTCGTAAGGTGGGTACTGACCCCCGTACCCTGCCCCAGCTGGAGCTTGTAGGTTATCTGTCGATGCCACAGCAGGTTGCTGGTTGGTGTACGAGTCCGGGCTGCCCTGCTCTGGCGAGCCCCC
>NW_009716459.1:0-72229 GCF_000703405.1 Apaloderma vittatum
CATCTTCATTCACGAAGCCTAGCCATGATGAGTTTGACTTCTTTCCCGCTCAGTCCGCATGTGTTGCCTGGTCTAGTCGAGAGGTGGCATCCCTGCCTATGACAGGGAGGTTGGATTAAAATGATCTCTAAGGTCCCTTCCAGCCTATGCCATTCTATGACTCTATGACTCTATGACTCTTGACACTGACACTCTTGACAGTGTGAAGTGAAGAATTTAAGATGAAGTAAGTCTTCTTGTCTTGATTGGGAGCAGACGAATGTGCTATGGTAACTCTTATCGATCAAAGATTCTGCACAAAACCAAAGTTCTTTGCATGCATTTTTTGCTCAAATTGAGGATTAAATAACTGCCATACAACTGGAAGTTGCTGGAGTGTGGGACTGGACTCATGGTGTGCACAGTCCAGAGACCATTCATGTGCCAGTTTCTGTCTGGTGGGCAACACTATAGACCCTGGGGAACTTAAAATTGGGAAACCAGCCTGGTTTGAAAAGGCTGGTAAGCAAGGCTTTCTACCTGCATGGATAAGTCATGCATTTGGGGAAATAAATCAAACATTGGGACCACAAAGTGGTGAAGGTCATCCATGATGCTCTGAAGATTGAGACATTATTCCAGAAAATCATTTCTTAAGTCACAAAAGTGGATGACAACTGCAGGGAAGGGATGTTCTAAGTCTGAATTATTCACAGTAGCCATACCATTGTTTTTCACTGGCAGAAAAGCTTGATCTCAGTGTCAGAGAGACATGATGTTGAGTTAATAATGGAAAAACCTGTTTACTACAGCAAGAATTGGTCACTTATCTGCTCGTGACAGTAACATAGTAAATTGAAATAGTGAAGAGCGAAACTCTGCAAAGTTCCCTGCATTTTCTGGCCTCTTGATTGACCTGCTTTTTTAGTAAAGACAATTACTAGAAAATAAAATCTGAAAGAAGTTCCAACGTTTAATTATTTTTTAAATTTCCATCCAAGTCTGTAGGAGCTTATGCACTGAATACAAAAATACATTTCTTAGTAGAAATTTATTACAGAAGAGATGCAAGCACTGAAAATTTTAATTTCCACAATATGATATGAGTATGCCGTTCAATCCAAATAAATTTTAATACAATATTAATTGAAAGAGAATTTCAGCATTAAATAAATGCAGTATTATGTAAATGCAGCATTAATTTAAAATGAAGTGACTGCCAGAAATGAAAACCAAAGCAATTTGTTTAACTTTCCACTTTTTTATTTGACATTTCTCTCCTACATAGATGAATCCAAATTGAAATTCAGTTTACATTTACATAAAGGCGAATTTCTGCTGGCAAAACACATAGCTTGAGTAAAGAATTTAACACCTGTTGGGCAGGATAGCAAATACCCACTTTGATTGCCATACGGTGTGCTATTTAGTTATTAACAAGAAGAGGATTCATTAAAGGAAGAAATCTTCCATTTTTAATTTTCTTTGGGTGGAAAAAAATCAAGATGTGTCAAATGTTACAAAGTGGGTAAACCCTAATGACATTTATGCAAAGCTGCTAGGATTAAGACAAATGGGGCTCCTTTGTGCTTATCCCTGACTAATTACGAGTGATAATTCTGTAGTACCTTGAATACACAACCAGTTTTCAGAGGGGCCTGTGACTTTGGGATCTGCAAGGGTCTGCCTGTTACTCCTCCATGATTTCTGCTACCTTGGCAAGTGCTTCCAGAAGAAAAATAGTTTCATAGTGATCCCTTTCAGGTTGGCAGCACCTTTATTTTCCTCCTGCCCAGGAATGCCATTTTATATTAAACTTCTTTTCATCGCTAGACGACTTAAGCTTATTTCAACAGAACTTCATTAGTCCAAGTTTAACCTCTGTAACCTTTCCTATCGCGTAACATAAGATGGCCCAAAGCTACAAAATATGTGAGATGTGAACCTGGAAATGTAATCGCACTGTCTAAGGGGATTATACTCTGCAGGTAAGGCAGTTTATCTACACACGGCCAAAGCCTGCTGCTAGTTACACAAATGGAAAAAACAGCTGACAATCACGCTGCAGCCCCCTTTGCTCTGCACATTTGGGCTCTTCTTCCTCAATGGGTGCATTTGAGGGGGACACCCACATCATGCAAAATGTACCCTCTCACAGCCCGGTCCAACGTGGTGTTTGCAGGGATGTCCCTTGATTTTCAGAGCACTGATGCAGGGGAGACATCCATTTGGGAGGACTGGTCTTTGCAGGGGACAATGCCACGGAGGTGCAAGTGGCTCCCTGGGGTCAGGGCCAGTGGCCTCAGTGCAGTGACCCAAAATGTGTCCTCACACCGCCTCTCCTCTTCAGAGCATGGCTATTAAAAATGCAAAGAGGAGGTGATTACACACCTAGTTTAGCCATGCTCCAGTAACCTTTCAGTGTATTGCAAATACTGTATTCTTATTTTCTGGCAAGCCCTTTGATTCTGACCCATAACTGTTAGATAAGGTGAAAGATGATGTGTGACAGGCAATGGTTTGGAAAAGGCAAGACTGTGGCAAATGGTAGGTTTTTCTCTTGAAATGGTGAAGAGAAGCCGTGAAAAACTGAAAACAGCTTCAATTTTGCCTTACTTATTCTCAACTTCCCCCATATTTACCTTGTCTTCTTTTCTTGTTTCTGTAACAGAAATCAGTCTGAAGGGAGATTGTATTTGACACTGAAAAAACTACATAGCAATTCAGGATTTTGTTATAAGCTGCCATCATCTGTTCTGTAGTATTGGATTTTCTGCAGTCTGGCACAGCTGCATTTGCTGGTGGGATGAAACGTTTGGTGTGCAAATGTTGATGAAATGTTGATGAAACGTTTAGTGTGCAAATGTTTATCTCCTGCTGCTGACTGCAGAAGATTCAATAAATAGAGGTAACTAGATATTTTTCTTTCAGTTGGATCAAGAGAGGGGAACAGGGAGTCTATCCCTGGGTACACCACTTCTCTGCAATTTTCTTAAGTTAAAATAATACAATGGTGGTCACTTGAAGGAAAAAACAATGCTTTGCTCCTGGCAAACAGATAGTAAAATGGAGAAGTTATTCCTACTTTCCTCTCAGTAGAGGCAAAATTTGACCTTTCTCCTTCAGTTACTTGTCACTTTTCATGAAACCGAGAGGAATATATTTATCCAGAGGATCTTTACCCATCCCTGAAAACTGGGCATAAATTAGCTGATTATTCAGTTTGCTAGAAGCAAGAAGGAGAAAACTGACAGACAGACAGAGAGAAGGACAGAGAGAATGCCATAACATCTGCATAAAACATGTTTATTTTGTTAATGAGGCTAAAAAAAGTGATGGAGAGAGCAGTGAGAGTCTGACTTTTTATTAGCTTGGTCACATTTAATCTAGGATTCAGATTTATAGGGTGGATGTAAGGAAGCATGTGGAGGTGGAAGTGAATTTTTCATTAACATATGTATATAGAAAATAACAAATATATTGTGGGCAGTTCTGTTATTTGTCTTGCTGCTTTGCACTGTGCTTCAGTGGCAATTGAACCTCCACCTAAACTGGTAACAATAAATAAATTACTTCTTCATAGTTGTTCTTTATATTTGTGATAAATAAAAGCAACATGGTTTTAAATACCTAACTAGTAATTATTACTAACAATAAATTGAGCAGAATATTTGTGTTTTCATTCAAGCAACTGCCCAGCTTTTTTATTTTTAGCTCTCTGCCTCCCTCAGATTTGATTTTAGGATACCTACATGAGCTTATTAATCCACATATTTCTCACAGCCCAGATAAGGCCTTGCAAGAAATTTAATGGGACAGGTATTTGAACTAGTTCAGAGCTCTATTTTTCCTCAGGGTGTCCACAGGCGATCCTCAAAGAGTCCTATGTGACCTCACCTCCTGTCACGCTGATAGTGCAGAAGATCAACCCCTGTGTGATGGAGCTGTGCAGGTTTTTTCAGCTGTGTCTCTGTGTTGGTCAGAGAAGATATTCCAGAAAAGAAGCCATGAGGTAAAACCTGGCACTAGTTTATCTTCCTCTGTCTGCTCAAAATAATCCATCAGAGTTTTTTCCAGCGACAATTTTCAACTGCCAATGCTTATTTTTGAGAGTCTGTGGCTACTGGCTGAGACTCAAATGGGTCCCCAGGGCACCAATCAATACCTGGTCTGGCTTCCAGTATTCAAACTAAGTCAATAAAGTTCAGCTGAACTTTTCCAAATATTTAATGATACCACTGAGGTCAGAATATTTGCTTTTTATTTCCATATTCAATATTAGCAGTATGATATGCCTACGGCTGCGCTTATGAGAGGTAACAAGGTACCACTCTCCTAACTTTGACTATATCTTTAGGTACTGTGTTGAATACTATTCCTGGTTCTTGAAAAATGCAAGTTATGTCTGTGAAAGAGTAAAAAGACTTGCTTACTCCCATAGTAAGTGTATTTTCTCCTTATATCTCTACACATTTTATTATGAAGATCTGACAAAAAGTTTTAGATATCTACAGAGTATTCATTGTCTTTCATCAGATAGCTATTTTACCTGATAATGATTTTTAAAGGGATTTAAGAAAGAAAGATTATTTAACCTTCATGTATATTTTTAATATTTTTCTCATAAAACTTCTTCTGATGACAGGGTTTCTTTGTATTCTTCCAGCATTAAAACAAAAATGCCTTAAAAACATCTGCACATCGGTCTAGAACACTGAGGAATTTTACTGCAAATCGGAAGATTCGTGGAAGGTTTAGTTGTCTCTTTCATTCCACAGTGTAAAAATCAGGATGCAACACGTTTGCAAATATTTGTAACAAGATGAGCTATTAACCAGATGTTAACATAGAAATGTGTCTTCCTCCATGGCTTTGTAAAAATAATGTGTAAAAACAGATGTATTTTATACAAATGATGTAATTACAGTAAAAACATTGAAATAATTTTAAGAATTGTATTTTATAAAAGGTATTTATATGTTTGGCTAGCAAATGCAAATAGTTTATTCCAGTTTTATTTACAATTAAGATAAAGTAATCAAAATGAACACGCACAAAATAAGTCAAAAGCAACCTGAAATGCTGAAGCCGAAAAGGATTCTTCCCGATGTTAAATGCCCACAGATTATTCATAATTCCAAATGAATAGTCTCCCATTACTTCAGCAACTCATATAAGTGCAGAGCTCAACCAAGGAAATGTTGATGCCTCATGCACTCTCACTCTGTGATATATTTGTGTGAGCTCACCAGGATTCATCTCCTTCCTTATACACACCTCTGGTGAACTAAAAGCCAGATCTAAAGAAAGGAAACAATAACCAAGGAAATTGCACGACTCTATATTTGCTATGCTGCAAAAATTGGATGCTATTATCAACCCAATGCACATCATCAAGCCATTAATATTTTTTTTAAAAGATTGTTTGCACTACAGCTGGTGCACGTTGATGTGTTCAAAGCATTATAAAGCCAAAGAGTATGGTGGCTCCAAAAGGAATTCTGCCTCCAGGGAGATGTGGGACACAGCAGCCCTTCTCCAAAAGATGTTCCACTGCTGTGCCCCATCACGTGATGGAAGCATTCCTGTCATATCAAAGAGCAGGACAGACTGGAGTAGGAGCAGTTACAGCTGATATTGAGAGTTAAACCAATGGAAGAAACAGGAATGTTGATACAGTGAATGTATAATCTGGGAACATTATCTTGGAATGTTGTGGGGAGATCTTGCTCCATAGCACTCCTCCTCACCAAAGGCAGGAGCTGCACCTTTATGCTTTGAATTCTCAAAAAAATGTCTTAGAGCCTGAAGATACAATTTTAAAAAAAAATCTATATTGTTCCTACATTTTTGTCATTAAATTTTCTGAGAACTCGGGAAGGACATGAAAACAAGAACATAAGGAGAGAAAACAATGATAAAATCAGTTTGACTTACTGTGTATTCTTGAATAAAAAGACAATATCAAAAGAAAAATACTTTTGGAAAGGGCTTCCTTTTCAGGAGATTGTCCTACGACTGTTTTAATGAACTTAATCAGCTCTGATGCAGCACTCATCTCGGTGTTAAAGGACACTTCTGTGTTTATAAGAAATCATTTTCTGGCACTGGGCATGGGTCTCAGCCTCAAGTTGCACCAAGAGAGGTTTAGATTAGATATAGGAAAAATTTCTTTACTGAAAGAGTGGTGAAGCATTGGAGCTGCCCAGGGAAGTGGTGGGGTCATGATCGCTGCAAGTGTTCAAAAAACATGTAGATGTGGCACTTCGGAACATGGTTTAGTGGTCATGATAATGTTGGGTAGACAGTTGGATCAGATGATCTTAGAGGTCTTTTCCAACCTTAATGCTTCTATGATTCTATGATCTCCACTCTAAGGCCTTGGAAAGGGCTGAAAGGGCTGAAAGCCACTGCCCAAGCCTGTTCATGGGGAAAGAATTAGAAGCTATCACATAGGTATAGGTGTCTCATGAGAAGAGCTGAGAAAGGATTAATGGCACTTGTTCTGAATGACAACCTTCTTGTCACAGTTGTTTAAGGCTTACTGCTTGGCCTTCCCAGGAGAATAATGAAAATTAATTAGAAAAACTACAGAATAAGAGAAGGAATGAAAAAGCAAGGCTCTGTGGGAAAAAAAACCCACAAGTGAACATGTTGTCCTCCTTCAAAGGAAAAAAAGTTTTTCCGTGTTCCAGGGGTTTCAGTCCTGCAAAGCCTCTGTGTTGGCAGAAGTAGAGAAATGATGGTGGCCTATGGGCAAATCATCATCTCAGAGGACTCAATTTTATTATTATGCTCAGTCAAGCTCACTCTGACTTGTCAGGGTGAAAAAAGCGCTTTGGGCAATACCTGGAGACTAACTAGAAGCACTAAAACTGACATGAAAATGATTTTTTTGTATCATTAAGGCAGATTTTCTGACATTTTTCACTCTTCTATAAATTTCCATGATAGGGTAGATCACAGAAATGGTATGGCTGGACCCTATCCTTTTCCAGGCAATATGTCAGTACTGAATCAATAATCACAGAATCACAGAATCACAGAATCACAGAATCACAGAATCACAGAATCACAGAATCACAGAATCACAGAATGGGTGAGGTTGGAAGAGACCTCAGGAGGTCATCTGGTCCAACCCACCCTGCCAAAGCCAGGCCACCTAGAGCCAATTGCCCAGGACCATGTCCAGATGGCTTTGGAATATCACCAAAGGAAGAGAATGAGGGAGACTCCACAACCACCCCAGGCAACGTGTGCTAGTGCTCAGCTACCCTCAGAGTAAAAAAAAAAAAAAGTTTCCTGTTGTTCAGAGGCAACCTCCTGTGTTTCAGTCTCTGCTCACTGCCTCTGGGCCTGTCATTGGCCACCACTGAAAAGAGCCTGGCTCCATCCTCTTTGCACCCTCCTTTCAGGTATTTATAGGGATTGATGAGTTCCCCTGAGCCTTCTCTAGGTTGAAGAGTCCCAGCTTTCTCAGCACCCCCTTATATGAGAAACACTCCAGTCCCTTAATCATCTTTGTGGCCCTTTGTTGGACTGTCCATGTCTGTCTCACACCGAGGAGCCCCAAACTAGACACAGAAGTCCAGCTGTGGCGTCACCAGTGCTGAAAGAGGGGAAGGATCCACTCCCTCGATCTGAGGGCATTACTCTGCCTAATGCTGCTGAGGACACTCTTAGCCTTCTTTGCTACAAGGGCACACTGTTTGCTCAAGTTCAATGTGGTGTCCACCAGGACTCTTGGATTTTTTTCTGAAAAACTGCTTTCCAGCTGGATGGTAAATATTTTTACAGCTCCCAGTTTGTCAGACATTACTTCTCCATATTAAAACTTGGTGGACACTTTGCCTTAGTTGATGACATTGTTGAAAAGTAGCTATGCCCAACCCTGGCAGAAAGCCCACCTTCATGATGAGGAGATGCCTTCCCAAAGTTCATGACTCAACCTTCTCTTGGTTTTCACTCAGCTTTGGATCAGAGCCACCCTGGATAGGTGAGAGCAGACTTCTTAACTCTGAGGAATGCCAGTGTTTAAAGCTGTATAAACTTTCACTCATCTTTCATCACTGAACATTACCTCTTGCAAAGCTATTAAAGCCATATTCAGATACCCCACAGATTTTATGAGTGATTAATAACAAGGAGATGATTGATTGTTATTTAATTACAGCCAAGAATATTAGGGAAAGTTACTATACCGTGAATACACCTGCAAAAGAGCCTTCTCAGTATAGATCCTTTACATGGCTGGAGCTATATTACCAGGATATGCTGTGGAATCTCATGGAAGAATTAATTAATAAATGTTGAAGTGGGTTTGATAAAGGAAGTGATCACATGGGTGAGGTATATATCCAAGTGGGTATAAATAACTTAGCATCGACTTTGTTGAAATCCATTTGTCCTCCATCCAACAGCTTTCGAATAATAGCCCTCAAGGTAAGCCTTTCTAGATGTACTCTGTAATACAGGAATCAAAAAGAAAACTATGCAGAATAAGCTTTTTGGAAGTTGTAGACTAAAGTACAGAGGAAAGGTTTGAGATAATAGACTAAATATTCAGAGGTGTTAGATTTATAACTTCACAATCTGATGGAGTATTATAAGATTATTTAATAGAAATGAATGCAATATTTGACCTTAGGGAACAGATAACCAACAGTAGATGCATATTTGAAAACTGATAAATAAATGTTCGTTTATTAGGCTGTAAAAAAACTCCATGCCTGACCTACTTGGGAAATCATTCTAAATTGAAGGTGAACTGTGACTGTAGTTCAAAATCAGTCTACTATCTATCATTTAATGAATATCTGTTCAAGGCTTTTAGCTTCAGAAGAATTCTTTACATAGATTTATGTAAGGACAAGCATACCCAGAAATTGAAGCTCTCCAAAGAACATAGTGTTTATCGTTACAGAAATGTATGATACATTAGATCAATCTCAACACAGATTTAAGTAAATGTTTGACTAGATCGTAGGAGAGATTTTTTTGATGTGAGGCAAACTAATATAATGGATTGCAGACTAACTGGGTTCAATAGAAGTAATTCCAGAATGTCTCTTCATTTACAATGTTCCACAATATCTGCAGTTAAACATAATGTGAATAATTGTGTGAACATCCTATTAGATCAAGTAAGATGTGAAAACTGTTAGCAAAACAAAAGAAACTTAAAGAACATCATTTTATTGCTAAATGCATTTGCCCTGTCTAGGGCATTTTGGCAGAGCCTGCTTACTCATCTAAAGCAAGACTAAAATAAATATTGTTAGTCATATTTGTAGAGGACTGGTAAATTTTGAAGGATAAGTAAAGCTTATCAGTGCTGTAATATGTGCTTTTACTGTGACAAGGGTAAAAACTAAACTGCCTCAAGCAGAAATATGGCTAGGCTACGAAAGAATGATTTTTTAAACTGAAATATTCCCAATCCCAGATTCACAAGATAACATTCTGCCTAATATTTTACCTTACTCACCAGGCACACCAGTCTGCTGTGTGACTTTTTCTTGACTTTGGATTAAGTAAAATATGATTGTAATTCTGCTGCTGTCTATGTCAATGGTGTCGTGCACTGGTAAGTGGCAAGGTATTTTTGTAATCATTTCACATTTATGCATAAATACTATTTAAAGTATGTGCATTTGGAAACCATCCTTCTGAAGTACACCTGTCCACTCAAGCCTAGTTGTTCAACACCCAAATGCACTTTAAAAAGTTTATCTATGGAGTACTTAAAAGGCATAACTTTTCTTAGAATTTGTAGTGAAGCAAGAAACATTTAGTGGGCTTAAAAAAAAATATATACATTGTAGTAATGCTAGCATTACATCATTATTTAAGTCCTTTAAACTCAAAAATAACCCTCAACAAATTACATGTAAAGAGATCCTATTCATTGAATATGTGTGTGTTGTCTTAATTCTCCAAACTACTCAGTGCATCCTGAAATATAACTCATATTCGGCTAATGCTCCTCCTTCAAACAGGTGTAGAGAATTTCTCTTGGAAGTTAACACAATTTCTGATTGTTCTATGGGGTTATATCTAAAAGCAAAAGAAAGCTCAGCACCTCAGCAGAGACAAAACTCCGCACTGACCTACTTCAGCTTCACCAGTTTCCTCTCTGCTAAGGGGCTTCGCACACCAGAAGTGAGTAAAGAGACAGGTCTAACATAGAACACATGGACTAGAATACATTGATGGAGCTGAATCTTAACACTCCTACTATACAAATAGAAATCAGTACGAATATTAGCAGTGCCCACTGCAGTGATAGAGAAGGCCAAAATAGCTTTACCATTTACTCATAAAAATAAAAGGGGGTATTGAGTCCCCAGAGGTAAAGATAACTATATATGGATAATATCTAGTGCACTCACATATATCTAGACACTCAAAATTTTTTCTGACATAACGTTTGAAAGAGATTTACCCCCAAACCTTAAAAGTATGCACCACAGGTTTTAGATTTTTTCCCCAGCTAAGAACAATCTGAGCACAAAGATTTCAAATGTTACAGTTTTTAGATTTGGAGAGGATTATTGATTTCTATTTAAGTGGGATCTATTCTGTTGGTGTCTGCTTTGAGACTGAAGCAACTATCTTGGCAGGAACTAACATCTTCGTGAACAGCTAATGTGATTTGCTTTGAATAAATCAAATAGATTGAGTTTGCAGCACCTTGACTTTTCCCAGAACCATCAAAATTTTTACTCCCCAAGGATTATAATTACTGCATTAATGCCCTATAGTATGACATTTTAATTAGCCATAACTGCAAAAAACAGCTAGAGAAGATTTGATTGTTTTTGATGTGAGTTTGTTGTTTGGGTTTTTTTTCAAGATAATGCTTCAGAAAAGCGTTGCCAGAGTAGCAACATCACAGACACAGTCCAGAAACATTTTTACATATGCCTGAATTTTGAAAGAAATTCTGTGGATAAGGTATACAGCTGGAAAGCCCAAGAGCTGCTGTATCATACAAGTCTCCTCAGGACATGTGCCAAGTCATTTAGCAGATTTTACAAAAAGACGAGAGAAGTCGACCTCAGGTCTTCTGAGGTTTAAAGGATTGATTTTTGTAGTGCAATATTTTTCTGGATTTACAGGGAATATGTAGCATAAATAACCCCAAAAGACATGACAGCAAAAGAAGAAAAGAGAATAATTCATCCACAAAGTATTTAGTCTTTGTCCTTCCCCCACAACTTAAACAAAACTAAGTAATCTTGTTAGCAGATATTGCTTCATTGATCTTGACTTAGTGACAATCAGGAATACTGTTCTTAGTAAGGAAAGAATTAGAAGAACCAAAGGTTTACCAAGCTGCTTACCCTGCGATAGAGGTTTTTCTCCAGTATTATAAGTTAACACATACATATATTAATTGGATAAATGAGAATTATGTTTGCTGAGAAGAGCTAAGTGCAAGTAAAGGATATTGGAACAATCACAACTTTTAGCGATTCTGTAACGCGGCTTTATAAATTCTCTCCTTTCTCATGCCAACTCAATGGGATTTTCACATTTTCCAAAATTTTGCTGAAAGGACTAAATCATTCAATGGCCATTCATCAACAGACAATGAGTTTGAGTTGCGATGTTACACTGATTGTCAAAACCTGGCTTTAGACACACTTGACAGAACATGGCTTGGGGGAAGGAAGTTTGTCACTACAGAGGGAGTACACGTTTTAAGCGAGAAAATAAGGGGCAGTTTTTCTTTAGCAAGCATGTGTACAAATACATAGCATTCAATCCTATTTATTTATGGCACACTATTATTTTTCATGAAACTGAACTCTTCATGGCCATCAAACTTTCACCAAATTTGTTCCGGTTCTGTGAAAAGGCCAGCTGAAATTGGAGACCTTTTCTGGTTTGTGGGCAGCAGTCCCTTCCCCTCAGACCTGCTACAATAAATGGTGCTTCTGATGGATTTCTGCTTATCTAAAAGATTTTCGTTGTGACCAAGTCATTCAGGAAAAGAACAGCTTAAAAAGAAGCACCTCTTCCTACTTCCCTCAATCCCATATCCAAGTTCTGCCTTGTAAACTTGAGAAATTAATTGCTGGAGGCATATGACTGGCATATGCCAGAATAACTCTGAGACAGAAGCTATGCAGTGAATTTAGCATTACCTTTTTTTTTAATTCCGTTGACATATGACTCTTACCATGAACATCTTGTTCACTCCACAGAAGTTGTAGACATCCTGAGAGGACCCTATATATAATCTAAAAAAAAAAAAGAGAAGTCCTATTTTTTCCTAATCCTTTGCTAAACAGAGTTAAACCTTACATCTAAAAGTCCTACTAGTCCGCCTTACACTCTTACTTCTATATTGATGCAGGAAAATGCAACAGATTAGCAAGATAACTGTCAGCTATTTCCAGGAATCTTTTGAAGAGAAAATGAACAGCTTTCCTAATGCCAGAATAACTCTGAGACAGAAGCTATGCAGTGAATTTAGCATTACCTTTTTTTTTAATTCCGTTGATCCTTGAGCCAACAAATACCCTTGATGTATTATCTTAAAAAAAAAATAGAATAACCAAATTTAAATAAATCCAAAGAAACATATTCTCTCTTAAAAACTTGCAGAAGAAACAGGTGAAAAATGGGAAGGGAGTGAACAAGTATTACATTTCACCTGAATTCAAGACATGACAAATAGAAAAAAATAAAAGTGTGGAAAATATACCACAGCTTCTTCAAAAGGAAAAAGATGATTTAAGAAAGAAATAGTAATAGGAAGAGAAGCAATAAGGCAATAGGAAATAAGGACTCAGAAAAAAACAAATATCTTCAAATAAGTGAAGAGCACAGGGTTACAGAATGGAAACACTTGAAATAACGAAAGCAGTTGGGCAACTAAAACAATCTTACACAGTTCTGCCAATTAATCCCAGTAAGTGCTGCTGTTTAGAAGAGCACAAGCATACAAGGATTAACACATCTTTGCTTTCAAGAGCGAGTTTAACAGAGGGCTAATTTTTAAGCAGTGTCAATGTGGCCAGTACACTTCTGGCATTTCCTGGGTTTGGATGGAGCCAAGCAAGTGTTCCATGGCTTTGATAAATCAGCTTGCTAGTGCAGGAAGCTCTTCAAAATGTGTATTTGTCATAATGCAGTATATATTGATGGTTTGTTGCTTGTGTTTATTTTTTAAATCTTTTTCTTCTCAAATCTTTTTTATGAGGTAGGTGGCCAGGAATTGAAGCCACCAGCATTTCTACCAGAGCTTCTTAACACACCTGAAAGAGTTTTAAGTAAGAATGGTTTAAGCTTTATTTTTACAATATTGCATGGCAGTGGGGAGTCACTCATGCTCCAAAAGAATTGCAGTGAATTGTGGTATTAGAAAATAGTAACTTACCTCAAAATGGTTTAACAAATGAAGCAAGACATGGGTCAGTCTAGGGACAGTTCTCATAATTTACTTTTTTGAAAAAAATGTGGTTTATTTTTTTCTTTTAGGCAATGCCACATTCTTCAATGGAGTCTTTCAAAATGTGGAAAGTGTTGCATTATTTTTTGGTAAGTATGTGTGCCAGTTGTACTCGAACACTGACTAGAAATCCCATGGAGTTTGCTCTTATAGATACTGAAAAGGACATGGATTTCTGAGGCTCTAGATTTCCCCAAAGACTACTATAATTCTAAATACTACTGAATGTCAACCATTGCTCAATATCACTGTGTTGCCTTCTTGTTTAAGCTCTGCGTTCACTTGAAGGTCACCCATGTGTGGTCCACACCTGGTTCACCTCCACTCCCCATGCACTTTACAGCTATTCTCTTTCCAGACTGCCTGGGTTCTCACTTCACCTGGTTACAGTCCATCTTCACCAGTTTCCCTGCCCTGCTCAACTTTGTGAACAAAATGAAGTGTGTTACTGGGTTTTGTCCCCGGGATTTTGAAGACTATGGTTGCTCTTGCCGCTTTGAGATGGAAGGGCTCCCTGTGGATGAAGCTGATGAGTAAGTCATACCCGTGAGATGTCCTCCTCTTCACTGACTGGCCGTCAGTGGCCTCATGCTCTGATGACCCAAAGCATAACACTTGCCTAAACAATTTAAGGACAGTTGTAAAAAAATAGATTTATTCAGAGGGTGAGTAAGTCCTGCACCATCTGGCTCTGTTTAATCTAGTCATTGCTCACTTGCAGCCTAAATATCTGATATGACCTACAAAAGATAACTTTATCTCTGGTTTATCAGCCCTGTTTTGTGTTACTTCTACCTGCAGGTGAGCACCATCTCTTTGCTCAGCCAGCACCCTGTATCTGTTGTCTTAGAGAATGGCTTGGAAACATGTGAAATTGAGGTGGTCTACAGCATGTGATGATCCACTTGCTTCTTGGAGCTCAGTGTCTCTATTTCCCCCCACTTCAATGTAGAGAAATACTCCCAACGTACAGATAAAAGCAGAGTCTCCCACACCTGCATTTCACAGAATCCACAGAATTTAATATAATAGAATTTAATTCCACCAGTGCAGCTCCAGTGACAGAGCTGGTTTAGACTGGTTCCACATAGGGGTAACTAATTCATCAGAATAAGTAAACACTGTACCCATCTCTGTGGACGTACCTTAACCAGAGGTATCTAAATTCTGAACAGATCTTTGTGAATGAAACTTCATTCACTTCTTTGTATTTCAGAATTCTGTCTCATGCTTAAATTGGTGCCAAAAAATGAACAATCTGTTAATAAGGTGAGAGCATTAACCTGAGCAGTTTAGTGGGTTTGCAATCTTACCAGACAGTTGGTATTGAAAGCTGTGCGCTACACCAGTAATGTAAGCTCATAGCGGACTATAATGGAAATTTGGCAACTGAGGGCGATTTTAGCACCAACAGAATCAGGTTACACCTAAGTATGACTTCAAGTGACAGAATGTTAAGTAAATCTTGTCCTGAATATCTGTGTATAGGCAGCGGCATCCAGACACAGAGAATACCAGTGTAGCAGGATAGCTCTTCCCAGTACCAGGAGTAAAACCATCCAAAACCCACCCCGTGCTTTGGAGGGATACTGCCCCAGACCCTGACTGGGCTAGTGAGAAAACTTGCAGTCTCAGGGAAGGACAATCAAATGGTTGTTCACCTATGCTAGCAGAAGGTGTGACAAGAAGTTAAAAGAGAATCAAAATCCATCCGTGTCTAAACAGAAAAAAGGTTATTTCAACAGTGTAATGTAACGTATTGAAACCTTTGGGGAAGACAGCAATGACTCAGAGATGGCTAATGCCTATAGATAGATGAAAATTAATCCACCCACTTTCCAGTATGGGATGGCTGGGAAGATCTAACCCTGCTACTGGAAAAAAAGCCATGGAACTTCTTCTGAAAGGTTTTCTGAACAATTGTGATGACATGCTGAAACCAGAGCTCGAGTCAGTTCAATGGATTGATACCTAAAGAGCTGAGCACCTGGGCTTTTGCTCCACTTAGCTTCATTTGAATGCAGAGCAGCAGAAATACAGAAGCAGCAGAATGATTTTTCAGGAGTTTTGTCCTGAGAAATGTCTACAGAATCATTTTGCTTCTCAGGACCACATCAAGGGCCTCTTTTTCCCTTCTGGTATCTTTTGCATTCTTGTGTAAAAGTGATATGAAAGCATTGCAGTCTAATCTTGATCAGAAACTAAATTGTGCAAACTTTGTGTTATTCCATTTTTAAGCTGCTGTTTCCAGCACCGCAAATGCTATGAGGAAGCAGTGGAGATGGAGTGCACATGGGATCCATCAAAGATTTCCACAGATGTCAGCTGCTTTGCTGAAAACTTGACCTGTGGTAAGGTTAACCTGTTGCAAAAGCAAAATACTGGAGCCTCACCATGACCGAGAAGTTCATTCTGGGCTATCTACCAAAAGTCTTATATAAATTAAGCAAAAACCACCTCCACATGTGGATTTTTAAGGGCTTCAGTGTTCTTCTCTAGCCCAACTAAGCAGGAAAACTGAAGTCCAATAACTAGGAACTTTCCAGGACTCCTCTCACAGGCAGCCTCTTGCTGAAGTTTCCCTGAGTTTGCAGGACCACTAAGCATTGCTTGAGATACCTCCACACATCAGAAATGCATCAGGTGCTGAGGAAAGACCTGAATAACAGTTCGTTTCTGAAGTTTCCAGGCCTGATTTTCATCTAGTTTGAGGTATCAGATTTTTTGTTCACAGAATCGCATACACTCTTCAGCTACAACAGCATCACCAATGAGGGCAGAGATCATGTCATTATAACAGGAGCTACTCCCTGAAATATGGGTACAGTGGGGCTTATTAATTCCTAATTATTTTTAATAAAATTTTTCAGCAAGTAATGGCTCTCAGAAAAGATTATTTACTAGAATATGATTTGAGGATACCAGCAAAGAGAAACAGAATCCCCAGATCAATACATATACAGCTGTTTAAGTATCAGTCTTAGCCAATTTCCTTTTCATGTTTGAAATTAAAACCCTTTTTGCTATTTAGGCCAGACTACAAAGGCTCAGGTGCATTTAAACATGAATAGTGCTTTTTTAGCTCTTTCCAAACTAATAATCATAAAAGTCCCCATCAAAAATATGTAACACAAGTGTAACAGCTCAGAAAGGTCAATGCTTTTTACTTTGAAACCCTGAAAGTTAGGTTTTGAAGTGGGAAAATACTATTTCCTGGGAAACTGTTTCATATTCTTTACAAACAGTAGAACACACCTTACATGAAAGGCTTGGCTTGTGGACTATGACTTCCTGAGGTTAATAGGAGTATTTTAACGAAGTCTGAAATGTCAGTATCGGCTGGTTTAGGTTTTCCCTGGAAAACAACGAGGCAGTAAAGCACTGCTCTGTAGTCCTCACTACTCTGCAGAGTGAACCATCCCAGGCAAGAAGTCTATCGCCAGCCATGCCAGGCTATATTGGATGGCATTTCGAAAGCAAACTCTGCTGGACTATGCAACTTGACTGTGTTAAATGTGAAGTATCACAGTATAAATAGGTTTGCATCAATGAGTTACAGACACAAATCTTATACGGAGGCAAAAGCAGGAGGAGGAAAAAAAGATATTTCAAAGGTGCTTTGTCTGGATTCTTATTTTATCTTCAGAGTCTGAGGATCCCTGTGAACAGTTCCTCTGCAGCTGCGACAAAGATGCCATTGAATGCTTTGGGAAGACACATATTAACTCTTCCTTGAATGGGCTGGATATCTCCTTCTGTCTGTCTCCAGTTACAGGTAATAATAAGGATCTAATCCACTGCCCCATCCTGCCAGTTCTTCTGCTGGCATCAAATTTGACCCAGCAAGAATAAAGCAGTAGCCGGGTGCTTTCCTGCATTAAATCCATCAGTCTGTCCTATTCTCTGATTCACATATCCTTTCCATTTAATGCTACTCAATTGAATACCAAGAGAGAAGAAGAAGATGGACTAATTGCTGTCCTGGAGCAAGTCCAGGAGAGGTTACCAAGTTGGTGAGGGGGCTGGAACACAAGATGAAAGAGAAGGAAGCTCAGGGGAGATGGATCTTTTTGCTGTCCTTAATACCTAGTGAGGTGTACAGAAAAGATGGATCCAGACTCCTCCTGAAGGTGTACAGAGACAGGACCAGAGGCAAGAGACACATTTTCTACAAAGAAATTCCAGTTAGATATGTAGAATTTTAATTTTCAGGAGGCTTCTGCCAAGCCTGTGAGACTCTTGCCAACCTGAACGAATGGGTGATGCTTGGGGTGATTAGTGATCCACTGAGGTCACTGGCAGGAATGCCAAACTAAAAAGAGTGCCAGCACACATCTACCTTTAAATCATGCAAAAACTACCTGGAAAGGCAAAAATAGAGCCCCTCTGCTCTGTTACTTGGTTGCCTTCTCAGAAGGAAAAATCCTCTGTAAGGATTAAGGGGATATTTATTTCCATTCTCATACTCTGTTCTGTGCTCTGTAGCTGAAATTACAGCCTTGTAAGAGTGAATATCTGTCCTATGAGAACGGGGCTGGATTAAAAACTTAATTCATATGGATTGCAATCAGAGCATGGCAGGGGGAGGACCTCTGAACACCCAGGCTGAGACAGACGTGAAAGAGCAGTACTAGTTTTTCTAATCCTTCGGCTCACTGACACAGCACAGTGCTAAGGACAGATACACACATCTGTATCATGCCCTGGATGTGTGCAACCCCTCTTGAACAGGTCAAGGGACAAGAAAACGCCACAGGAAAGCTGGCATCAAAGCCTAAAAATTGTTTCATGTAAGCCAGTAATCTTTCACTGGGATCAGATGGCTCTAATATAATGTACGACAATTCCAACACATTGCAAATAAAGGGGAAATTGTTAGGTGTTAACAGGAAAATCATGCTGGTTTTACCACTGCTGATGAAGATAGACTGCTTCAGTTCCCTGGATACCTCTGCTAATTTTAGGCTCCTGATTATATTTCTTAATGGAAGAAAAATCATTTGAATGAAACATTTTTATTTAGTGTTCACTCATGTTATCTTCTTTCTATATAGCTGTTCTGTCCAGTTCAGGCTTTGAAAAAATAATAATCCTATCTGACAAAATTCTAGGAAAAGGATTTTGGTAGATTCTTTTTTTGTAACAAAGAAAAAAAATGAATGAAATGCAGATCTATTTGCCTAAATCTGAGCTTCAGTAAGAACAAAATAAATGAATTCCTGGCTTATACTATTCAGATTAAATAGTGACAAACCCCCTTCTCACACTTGAGTCTATGAGAAAGATTTCTCCTTTTCAGAAACAACCAGCAAGAGAGAGATGACAGCATTTCACACAGAGGGTATGTCCTTATTTCTGTAATTCTTTGATGAGAGTATATTAAATCAAGACAAATTTATACTCTGAAAAAATATAATTTCTGGAAGTTATGAATTCCTTTTCAAAAAGCAAAGACAAGATTTAGCAAGATATCACAATATGAAAGGTTTTTAAAAAAAAACTCAAAAATCCAAAGCATCATTTTTATGTCAAGCTTTTACACAGGTGCACAGGAACATTTCAGCCAAGTAACTCTTTTTTCTAGAAAGAATAGAGACAAGAACACTGAATCTCATTTAGAAATAATATAAGAAGAAACACACTAAAACCATAAAATATTTTCAGATTAATCCTTTTGTGTCTGCATGCACACTTAAGACCCTCCCTGCTCCAAGAAGGTTCCTAGCCAAAAGCTTGGATTTAAACATTTTTCTGTTTAAGTGTTTAACTCTTACAGAATCATAGAATGGTTTGAACTGGAAGGGACCTTAAAGACCATCTGGTTTCAAGCCTCCTGCCATGGGCAGGGACATCTCTCACTGGCCCAGGTTGCTCCAAGCCCCATCCAGCCTGGCCTTGAACACTTCCAGGGAGGGGGATGCCACAAAAAAAAACAACCTGTGCCAATGCCTCACCATGCTCTTCATACCCTTATCTCACCACCCTTATCTTCATAACTTCACTGTAGGACACATATTGAAGTATCTAATGAAATGGGAATTTAAAGAATGCTGATTGCTATGCTATTTCTCTTGTTTAGGTTGAAACTATGATAGAGACTGATTTATATTTTTTTTATTATATTGTGTGTTGCTGAGTAAAATTTAATATCAGCAGTGAATAAATTATTAAAGCAGGCTTTTAATACTGTTACTGTAATTATCAATAATGAGGATGTTATTTACTATATTTATATAAAGTAATAACTGTACAAAAAACACTACAGTAGTAATTTTTATAAATAAGTTCCATTCTGATGACTCTCATCCTATTCTGCTGAGATCCACTCTAATGAGCATCCTAAGGCATGGCCCTCTGAGGTAAGAATCCTTTTATTTTTGCAGAGTTCCTTCATCACGGGACTGACAAAACACAGGCTGCAACAGCGTCCATGGAAGAAGGTTTGCAACTTACAGTGCAAGAAGCACTGTCTTCCAAAAAAGCTTCCAAAAGCTGAAAGAATAAAATACAAGAATAAGCCACTTGCTTTCTTACTGCCCTTCTAAAAGGACTGGTATAAAAGTAGATATAATGTTTTGGTGGTCCAAGACTGAATGAGAAGGTGCCATTTTTCAATTTGTGTATGTGATCTGCTCAGCTAGTGTTTACAGTAAGTTTCCCAAGGGCTGAGAATGAGCACTCTACGATAAAACCTGTTTTCATCCAAACAGATCCTTTTCTCCCTGGGAACACAGGCTGTAGCAGGTGAGCTGTTTTGCAAACACAGGCTGTGTGGGTGCCAGCCACCGGACCCACAACCAAGTGCACACTTACTATCTTTAAAGAGACATTTAATTATATAGGATCAACAGTGGCATGAGGAAAGGGTGAGCATGGTTTGTTGCAAATGAACCAGCAGTCCGATGGTTTATTTACTTGCAATGTAGAGACCCAGGTTAAATTCCTTTTTGCTCTGGTGCCTCCTGGGAGAGTTCCTAAATCATGAGACCCAATGGTTCTTCTGACAATCTTAATTTTTTTTTCTGCTACAATTGATAACTAACTTATTCAGGAATAGCCGCTTGCCAAACCTCATTGCTGCAGTGTAACTAAACCATTCTCTTTCTGTCTGCGTGGTGTGCACTACAACACAAAAGGCCGTGGGCAGAAGTCATCCAAAGCCCTGAGGGGCTCTGGAAGGGCATAAGTCAGTCATGCAGTAGTGAGACAGAGAGGACCAGTCTTGGACCATCCATTATCCAATTTAGCTGATGCATTCTTGTAATGTGGCCCCATCACAAGCAATGTCAGGTACAGATTCCCCAAATCTGCCAAGTTCACAAGTAATGTGCACTGGATGGGTGCGACCAAGCTGCTGCTCAGCACAGATAAACTTGGGAGTTATTTTGTGGGAGTGGAGATAGGGGGAAAGGTGCACTTTTTGAGAACTGTAGAACCTGGTTTCAAGCCATAGTGTGCTCCTCTGTGTTTCTCAGAAATAAGCCATTGCCCTAAGTGTGATTCTGGAATAACAAAAAAACATATGAAATTTATTTCTTCTCTTTTTTTATTTCCTTCCTTTTTTTTTTTTAAAGAAATAATACTTCAGGTTTTAACAGTGTTTTAAAAAATTTTTAAATTCATATGACATGCACAAGGGTACGTGCGTGACAAGGCTTTGTGGTGAGTGTATGTGATCGTTTATGTTCCGTCATATTTCTGCATTACGAAGGTGTTTGGGGTTTTATTTTACCAGATATTTCTTGTTCTCCTCTAACAGCAGCTCCAATATTGGTTCATGTTTTCTTAGCTGCTTCCGGGAGGCTTGGTAATAGAAAACTGAGAACTCCTGCAGGAGTGAGTGCACCTGCATTTGCACATCTGTAACAATTTTTACTTCCGGAAAAAAACCAACTACTCGCACTCTTCTAAAGAGGCATAGTTCGTCATACGGAATACACCCAAGAGAAAAACCTGTGTTGGGAAGTCTAGAAAGCTGAAAACATATTACAGATAACATACTTGGAGAACCACTTACCATTTAACTTGTGGTCTCCCCATTTAAGCCCAAAGGAAATTCACCATTGACAAGCGAGGGAACTGCGTTAACGCAAAGCTAAGTACCACTCAGAAGCTAATTCAAAGGCAAAGACATTCCTCTTCACATCACAGCATCCTACCAACACACAGAAAGATGCAAAGATGAGTTTTTTGATCATTTGATGGCAATTTGTATAATAGGAGGCAAACACAAGGTGTTCACAAGAAATGCGGCATCCTTCTGTGGGCAATAGTGAGATCTTAGACTTAAGCTTCTTTATTTTATTTGTCTGTCAAATGGATTTAATATTGAGTTTGCCACTTCGGTCACATTTATGCTGGTTCTTTGTTAAAGCACATTATTTGAACGCAGCAATGAGATTATTTTATCAGTATCACTTTGCTGACAACAATCAGTGCACAGTTGATAAAAACAGGCAAATCTCTATAGGCATGAAACGCCGGGGTCTTCCTGCTTTGCTGACAAAGCTCTGCTCAGCAACTTGACTTTTGATAAGTCTGTGCTCGTGACTTGTTTTCTGAGTTTATGTTTTCTGTCCTCAACAGTGGTTTCTTCTGAGCCCAGTGAGATGGTCCTGGGGACTTCCAGAGCCAGAGGTAAGAGTCTGATTTTATGTTTGTTGAAAAATCAGGCCCTCCCGGTGAAGATGGATTTGGGTTAATGAAGCTCTGTGGCATCACAGTCAAAAATCTGCAGCACAGGATTTCTGGGTAATACCTCTAGTTTTTCTGCCAACTTGCACATCCTTCGGCAAAGCACTTTGTTTCTCCTTATTACCCTCTTTATAAAACAAGTCTAACAGTGATGTTTGGTTAAGCTTTATGCTGTTTCCAGTAAAACTCACTCCAGAAATGCATGGCAGAAACACAGCATGACCACGCCGCCTCTGTTCTTTGTCCAGTTACCACAGGGGACCACAGAGGTACAGCTCCTGCTCCCTCAGTCCTCTCGATAAAAGGTCAGTGACTCTCAGCTTTCATTTTTTCTTTGACTGACGTCGCAATACTTCATCTAAAAATATCACAGTTAAAAATCCCTGCATGGTGATGACAAGGCTGCTGAAGAATCAAATTTAGATCAGGGTCAGATAGCAGATACACAAACAACAGAACCAGACTGAGAAGTATTAGCTGTTCGTTGCCTCAAGCCACTCATTTGCACTCCTCAACCAAGTATTTGTGAAAGTCTCTTCACATAAGGTTCTCCGATATATTGGTTGTCTTTTTTTTAAATTACATTCATAGCATGTGCTGCCAGACCAGTTCGTTTTGATTTTGCTTCTCCCTTTATTACACAGAATTTCATGCAATTCTTTCCCAGTCTAAAACCTATTTTAGCTTTTGGATTTTTCACTGCCACACTTCCAGCTTCAGCTGGAAGGGAAGCGCTTTGGTGGACTTGGAAATTTTCAGTGGCCCCTTTTTTGTAGAAAGGATTTTTCAGACAGACTGAAATGGGGACAGAAAAGTGTCAAGGAACACTGAATATAAAGAGTACAAAGGAGCAATTTTTTGACTCTGAGTACGCTGTCAGAACAGTATTCGTGTTGCCCCCCCAATAAAGAAATTCAGCACTGCTGTACTAAGCACTCGTCAAAATGGCTAAACATTCTGCTCCATTAACTTGAATGTATCAGAAAATCTGTGTGCTGTGCTGCAGATCTGCATGGCTCCCAGAAGATTATTTGTAATATGTATTCTTAGCTAAGTGCAGAATTTCCCAAAATCCAGTTTTATATTCTACATCTAGCAGGAATCGTTTTCCTTTCAACACGTCACTGTCAAATGAATTGGCATAAAATGTGCACCTGGCTGAGCTATTAACTTGAGCTTTAATATTGCTTTAATATTTTTTATATTGCTTTAATATTTTAACTTATTTTAACTTTAAACTTACTTTTAACTTTTAACTTATTTTAACTTTTAACTAATTTTAACTTTATTTTATATTTATTTTTTTTTTATATTGCTTTAATATTTTAACTTGAGCTTTAATATTGCTGAGCTATTATCTTGAGGATATGGTGTAGTGGTTAGAGAAATGCTGGGAAAAAGCATGGACTTGATGACCCTGGAGGTCCTTTCCAACCATAATGATTCTGTGATTCTGTGATTCTGTAAAACTAGTGTGTTGCTTGTGATACCTTTCTGCAACCTTTCATGGGTTTCATTCTGTTCTTAGCAGTACTTTCATGTTTTTAATCTATTATCTTATTCTATGGCAGGTTATTTTCAACACATACTAAAACCAGAACATTGGAAGCATAAATTTAATTAATTTGCATTTAGTCCAATTAATAAATTCAGCCACGGAATTAAAAAAGAGAGGCTTTAAAAAGTGAAAACACATGTTCACTAGTATTTTCGGAGTATTTTGTTTCTGAAATGTCATTTTTCATATTGACACTTAGAAAAAATGAAACCATTTCATTTCAATTTCCTAACAATGTTTTCATTTACAAGTTAGCCTATATAAAAAAGGTTAAAGAAAAGAAAGAAAAAAGATGTTAAGTAATCCCCAATTTAAAAATACCACAAAAAGCTCAAAAATAAGCTTCAGATAATCTAAAAATAAATACCAATTTAAATTTTAGGATAAAGAATCTCCTTAAAATTATGTTTTTATTCAGCCTGAATTTATTTTCCCCTTCATAGGTCCTTGTGGTTACAACATGGTAAATCCTTCAGTTTCGCAGCTCTACATCAGTCAAACAACTTTCTGCCTTTACTAAAGTTGCTCTCAGGTTTTGTACCCTCACACAAATTGACACTTTTTAAAAGCAATTTACTCAGAAAATGACATCTCGTGACACCTCACCTGTACTTCATCTCTCAGAATGCCTGACTAACCAGAAACCCATATTATTTTCAGCAACAGGCACAGCTCTTCACCTCAGCATGCAACATGCAAAATTAAAAAAAAATAAATCAGTATTTAAACTGGTCATATTTAACCAGCATGTTTTATTCTGAAAAGCAAAAGATGTGAGGAAATAATCAGTGTGGATACTCTTTGCTTACCCAGTTTTTGTCTTGGGTGTTTTTTCTCTATGATCACCAAGTCACACCAGTTCTGCCTAAAGATATTACTCTGGCTGGCTATCTAAAATTAAAATCTTGCTGTTTTTTTTCCATGTCTTCATCTGCTTTCTTCTTTCTGCTTATTTAGAAGAAGATGGATTTATGGAAGCTGTGGTCCTAGTGGAAGAGATAACCACCTCCCCACCCTCATTCCCAAGAGATATTAACTCAATGCAAATTAAAACTCTTCCCACAGAAAAGATTCCTGCAGGCACATCTGCAAGGATGAAGGAAAAAGGCAAGTAAACACTGAATTACACCTATTCTAATTCACAGCAGTCCCCTATTCCCTGTCACAGCTATATGAGGATCCAGTATGTTTCCTAGATATGGAGAAAAACATTATTTTCTCCCTAAATCTGGGTAGATCACATAGAATATAGGGAACACAGCACTGATTGCACGGGAGAGGGTAGATCACTGTCAAATACAGACCAGGAAACCTTAACTGTTAATGAACAGTCTTCCAACTATGAATTCAACAAATGCGACAAGACTGACAATTCAGCGAAGTTTTGGGCGCATTACTGAAAGGATATTTTATTCCACCTTTGAAAATCTAATCCATGCACATGTCATCTCCAGAGACAAGCCCTGCAAGGAGTGACCAGAGCACAGCTTCTCCTGGAACGGCTGTGGAACTGGTACTGTCTGACAGGGGACCCAATGAGCCTGAAGGAAAAGGTAAATGAACCTTTCTTTCCCCCAGTTATATCTAATGAAAGATGAATCTACTTCTACATTAAATAATATTTAAAGGTAGGTGTATATTACATAAAAAGTTAAGACAGGCACATGTGTATTGGCATTTATAAAACAACAGGAGATGCAAGTCATCTGCAAAAGCTTCCAACAGTTTAACCTCTTCCACCCATGTGCTACCATTAATACTTAGAAAAATTATTTATGATTAGGTTATAAGTACATTTTTCATACAGTACATGATCCTAAATGAAGTCTTCCTCTCGATTTTGTTTTTTGGCAGTAATTTAATCACATATTTGAGTTACTTTATTTTACAAGCAGCAGAAGCAACAAGTTTCTTCCCCTGCTCCTCACTCTGATATCTTGCCAAGGTTTTGCCAGAGTAGGCCTTTTTCTCACCAGTTCTGATTCTGTTCCCACTCGTGCTCAGAGTCCACAGAGATCTCAAGACACTTTGGACCTGTTGTTGCTGTAAATCCACACTCATGGGCTGTCCCATCCATCTTGTTAGGATTCCCAGTGGAGAGAAGCGGTCCCAGAACTGGAAAGGAGCAGCCATGAAGAAGCTCCCGAGCCTTCCACCAAACTGAAAAATAAAGGACTGTGAAATAACAACTTTTAGACAGTGCACATCAACCCGGGGCTCATTCTTAGTGAATTAACATGAATGAGCAAAGACCCAAGCAGGCACATGGGCAGAATTCTTGTCGCAGAGAGCAATCCAGGGCTGTCCCTGGAAGAAGCTGCAGAAGGGAAGATGGGATTACTCACAGGTGCAAGGAAGAGGCACAGGGAACAGAAGTAATCCAACCACCAGCCCCTACAAGTCCTTTCTTTGGCAAAGTCCCAGAAGAGGCCCCCTTGACATCTTGTTTCCTGATATGGAACACACTCTGCTCTCAAATCTTAGGGATAACTCTCACAATATCAGTTCTTCCTGGGTGAGGGAAGCCACAGAAGCGTTACAGTTGGGACATGGGGATACAAAACCACAGCAGCACCACAACCATTATGACAGATTAGTCCTGCATTTGGACTAGGGGCATCACACTTCAGATTGAACTATTTTTTTTTTTTTTTGTTCCTCGACCACCATAGTCATTGCCTAGCTACGGCTGTGCAAGCATGAGGTTAAGACCAAATTAGCCTAAACAGAAGTAACTGAATACTCAGTTACGTTGGAATAGTCTAGAAGAAAAAATTAACTGTAAAGGATTGCAAGGGATTGCAAAGCACTCATATTGCAATCCAATTTGATTTGTAATTTATATCTTCACAGGGATCTCTCTACCCTTCAAGTATCTCCTCCCCCACTTCTGCTGTCTTGTTCAGTTGTATTGTAAGAGATACAGTTCATGGACTAGAGCAATAATGTGGAAATAGTAAATGTTTCTGATAGTTCTGAAAACACTTCTATCATCACAAGAGAGCCCCCAACCAGTGAAAACATGATGTGACACATAAAATCTTTTTGCTTTACAGTATGTGAGCGATTAACCTTTCTGCAAGACAGAGGAAATGGGAGAGTGAAGAGGGAGCTGCCCCAGCTAGGAGAAATGCTGTTCTGTTTAACTGAGCGATGCCCAGAGGAATTTGAGTCTTACGGTTGCTACTGTGGCCAAGAAGGAAGAGGTTACCCTACTGATGCACTGGACAGGTATTATTGGGGTGACTACAGACCAATAAAGATACCTCTTGTTGGGTTTTGTATAGCTACATGTCCGTAGTCAGGCCACAGTTTGAAAAAAAAAAAAATTCCACTTAAATACATAAAATATGAGGCACTCCAAAGACACTAAGACACATTCTAGTATTTTATTAATGTTTTGGATAGGACTAACTCAATTAAAATAAGAAAGGAAAATGATGGAAGGTAAGTAGAGCAGATGGAAGGATGTATCATAAGAGATGAGGATAAGGGTTGCCATGAAACTTGAGTAAGAGCTTGTTTGGAAGATGGTTTATGACAAGAAGAGTTAACGTGCATCCATGCCAACACTGTCCTTCAGAAGAGAGTAGATCTCGAGTGAAGTACGGCCTGAGCTGCAGCCAAGAGACCTGCCACAGCCAAATGTGCTGTCACGGCATGGATGACGAAGAGGAGGAATTCTGGAGTAATGCAGAGAATTCAATCAAAGTAAAGAAATCTCCTCTGGGACTGTTGCATTTACAATTAAAAACCTCTCTCTGTGTGGAAGCTCATGACAATTAGGGCCACATCCAGCACTTAGTACACAGCACACACAGTTTTCCTACACTTCAAGACAAGTAAGACAGCCTACACATGGTAGACTAGACGAAGGCCAGTCAAGGCTCTGGCAATCATGATGCAGCTTTCAGGTTTTCAGCCGTCAGTACTGAACACTTGAAGACACTTCTCACAGCGGACTGGATCACAGTTACAACTGGAATTTCACATCTTAAAACAAAATCCCCCTAAAAAACTGCAGCACTGTTAAACATACAGTAGCAAAGGAAGGAGGTAGTGAAACTAGGAACAGGGATAGGAGGACAGTAGGAAAAGTTTGGATTGTTTTTCTTCTTCTTTATGGAAAATATTTTTCCATGATATGAAAACTTTTATCAGTTTTAATGGGCATTGAAAATAAAAGAGATAAAGTAATTGTGCGTACTCTGTGATGGAGGAAGAGTATTTTTCATTTACATCTACTGTTTATTATAGGTGCTGTTTCTCTCATCACTGTTGTATGGAACAAGCCAAGAAACTTGGATGTCACGCAGAAAGAAGTTCAAGATCTGAAGTTGTATGTTTGGATCATAAGCCAGAATGTAAGTTTTTCTTGGAGGAAATTTCTCATGTCCTGATGAGTGTTACAGACTGAAGGCCACCATGCCTGTGAGCTGCTCAAGCTGAGTATGGAGACAGAAAAATGTGTTTTACAAAGCATTAGCAATGCTTACTATAAACCCAAGCTTTTTTCCTAGTTTAGATAAAGGTTATTACACCACTGTGCATGATGTGAACAGGTCAGGCTGGGAAAATTACATTCAGACATTTTCTGATTAAAGTCAGCTGCTGGTGTTTGCATTCACAAATTCAGCTAAAGCCAGGTGGACCTTCCGCTGCCCAGCCCCTTGGTGTCAGGCTTATATTTAGATGATTAAAGACGAATTTGAAGAATAAAATTCAATGAAGATTTGAAAATTTTACTTTCAAAAGCTTATCTCCCATAGCAAATTACACATTGACTAACTTTAACTGCTTTCAAATGTTATTTTTTTAAACTTCTTCTTAAGGTATTGGTTGGAGCATCTGTGAGAAACTGCTCTGTGCTTGCGATAAGACAGCAGCTGAGTGCATGGCTTCTGCCTTCTTCAACGAAAGCCTGAAGTTTCCACACATGCAAGAGTGCCAAGAGAATAAAGTCGTGTGCGGAAGAGACCCTTACGAAAGACCTTCAGCTGGCACAGAAGTAGGCACAGGGATTTCCAGCTCTGAGGAGAGCAGTGAGGAGGAAGGTCCTCTGTGGAGCGTATTAAGAAGGACAAAGAGAGAGACACAACCTCCTGCTGGAAACTCCAGAAGTGTACAGCCGGAGGGCAGATAACCAACCGCTGCCGCATGCTTGAGAAATGGCACGAAGACCTGTGGAGTCAGCCATTGCGTACCTTATTCCTTCTTACCACTCTGCAGGCTGCTTTGCACTTTCCAGCACATAAATGACATAATCGTAGACTAGGAGTTAAATGCTAGGCTGTGTAACTCCTTACCATAGTCAAGTTGGCACTATGGATCATCTATTTAGGTCAGATATTACTGTAAATCATTCTTGGACAGTATTTTGTATAATGCATAATTTCATTCGATTTCTGTGTAAAAACTGTCCTGATCAAAGACTGATTTTTGTTAACTGTGTAGTTGGTTCAGACTGGATCTTGCTGATGGTGGCTAAGTATTTCAAGTTTTTAATTAAACCAATCTGCAACTATTGCAACTCCTTTTGCAGACATTCTTCCTTTACTGAAGGTTAGTACAAAATAGCCAAAAGAAAAGCTAAGGTAATTACATGAAAATGAGCTCTTTCTTCCCTTCTTATCTAATCACATTTTTCAACCCACAGAGTTTCTGCTGGTCAGGCAGATCATGATAGCACAATCTCAGCCCCAAAGCTGTGTGCTATGCATAGTTATCTCCAGTTCTGAGAGATTTCAGGATGCTGAAGGGAATAATTATAAAGGTTCTTCTTCTTGAAATCAACTAGAACTAAGGGATTCTGAAGCATGCAACGTAAAGCTGGAATAATGCTTTTTGATTTCTACTGAACCTAAGTTTGTTTGCTCCCCCTTCCTCACCCCCTGGCCCCCCCAAACTCACCACTCAAAATGTTCACCAGTTATCAGACGGTAGCAGTGTAATAGGATCATAGAATGGTTTGGGTTGAAAGGGATCTTAAAGATCATTTAACCCCTCTGCCATGGGCAGAGACACCTCCCACTAGACCACGTAGCTCAAAGTCCCACCTAGCCCGGTCTTGAACACCCCCAGGGAGGGGACATCCATGTCACTGGGAAAGCTGTTCCAGTGTCTGACCATCCTCACAGAAACGAATTTCTTCCTCATAACTAATCTAAATCTACTCTCTTTCAATTTAAAATCGTTATCCCTCATCCTACCACAACACTCCCTGATGATGAGTCCCTTCCCTTCTTTCCGGTAGCCCCCTTTAAGCAGCAGAAGGCTACTACAAGACCTCCCCAAAGTATTCTCCAGGCTGAGCAACCCCTTATTTTCTACATTAAAATTGCAAAGGCTTAGAGCAGTGCAGAAAAAAGGAAAAATACCAAATCCCCCAAAACAGAAACAAACCCAAAAGGTAAGCCACATGAATCCCACTGCCTACAGTGAGATTGATCACTTGAAGATAGATCTATCACTTGAAGACAGATCCCAAAGACAGATCATTTGAACCGATGAAAGTAACGGAGAAACTATAATATAAATAAGTTGTTTCTTGGGCAATGTTGTCATTATTTCCTTCAGGCTTTTTTTCCAGTATCTCTTACTTCAGGAAAAATTTAACACCAGCGTTGTTCTGCAGATTAATTACTACCATATGAACTATGCTGATAAAGAGAAGTCTTAAATAATCTAGCTATAATCAGCTCTATTTATTCATTCTCAGAGATAAGTCCTAAAATACTAAATAAAATGAGAGCAGAACAAGGTGAGACATTTAACATAGCATTTTTCTTTCTTCTGTTATTCTCACAGTTGCTTTACATATTTTTCAAAGATTTGGGGCATAGCTGGCCAAAACCTAGTTGCTTCCCCAAAGTGAACACCTAATCCATTAATTACTAATCTAAAATGATTTCCTACTTCATTAGATACTGATTTACTTGCTTTAGCTTTCCAAGAACTTATTCTTTATCTTTAAGCTGATACAGTATTAAAGATTTGGGGGCTGGTTAGCTCAGTCGGTTGGAGCATGGTGCTGATAACACCAAGGTCGCGGATTTGATCCCTGTTTGGTCCCCATGTGTTGCCTGATCTAGTTGAGAGGCGTCCCTGCCCATGACAGGGAGGTTGGATTAAATGATCTCTAAGGTCCCTTCCAGCCCAGGCCATCCTATGATTCTGTGATGATTTGGGGATATGATTTCATAAACAACTTGATACAATTTAGGAAGACACAAACTCCAGAAACCAGATTCAGTTGTACTGGTCACCTTGATCACAGTATTTTTAAAACTGTAAGCAATGAATGAGTAAAGTCTTTCGAATAAAGGCAACACTTAAGTAAAAAAGACAGAGACTCTAGTAACCAGAAAGTATCTCTTAACAACTGCTCACCTGTTTTGTCTTAGAGTGGTTCCCACATTTTTCCCCTCCTTCTCTGGTCCCATGTCACAGGGTGACAGAATCTTTTGTTCACCTGGACACCTCTTTAGACATGATACAAAATAATCTCCCAAGCGTGGCTAGTGTTTTCTCCCTGGATTGTTTTGAGGTATCCATCATCAAAACCCTGCTCAGACCAACGGGAGCAACAAAAGAAGCTGATGACCATGTCTCTTAATAGAAAGTTCTGAGATACATGGTAAGTCATAGATTATAGCAGAAGACGCCTGTCCTCTTTTTTTCATAAAAAGATATTTTCCTAAATATACACAAAGTTTAACTAATCTCTGCAAAAAAAATATGAACTGAGGAACAAGGGAAAAAAAGACAATATAATTCTCTCTCTGTTAGAATGTATCTCACATCAACTAGAGAATTTCCTGACTTTCTTAAAACAGAAAAAAAGAATTGCTCTTTCCACTTCTCTCAGGGTGCACTACTAAAACCATTTAAATAAATGAATGTTACCAAAAAAAAGAGAGCAAAAAACAAGAGCATAACACTCAGCCCCATTAGATGGCATGACTCTGAGAAATGCCACATGTGGGTGAGCTGTACACGGATCTTCAGACTCACAACTTTATCACTTGAAATCAATACAACAAAACCAACACATTTTCTAACCAGGGAAGCAAGCCTGAAAAGCATAGCTTATTCATCTTTTGAAGTTTATTTGCCATTAGGAAATTATTTTTGTGTTGTTGCATTCACAAATTGTAGTGGTCTTAGTAATAGTAATAGTAATAGTTTAATAATAAATAAAAGTACTAGTTTAGTAATGCTGCAATGCGTTGTAAAATGAGGTCTATTTGACATTTTAATTGTGAGCAATAAAATTAACTGACACCTCAAAAAAGATTAAATTTTGGTTTATTTTATTGCTTAAATATAGATTGCACAGTGTGTTCTTACATTTATTGAAACTGATTCATTACATACAGTACAGAATATATGACCATCAGAATAACAGATGAATTAGCCCTACTCTGATTTTGGACAACAGGCTAGTTCTATCTTTTGAAATTAACACGGATTTAATTTTCTTTAAAGTGACCCACTATCAAAAGCTGTATTTTTACTTTTTTTTCAAAATGACATAATGGGAAAGAGAACCCAAAGCAAAAGCTGGAATACATTTGAACAGCTGGATACCAATTTATACAGTTGTGTAACACAGGGCCGGATGCATCTGGAGCTTTTAGGTTCTGCAACTTGTTTTAAGAACACACAAGAGATAAGTGAAACAAAGCAGCTTTATACTGTACAACAGCATTCTTAATTCATTTGGTTTCATTCATTAGCTACATATAACAATAGCTACTAAACCAAAACATTTTACAGTCACTCCCATTTCCCAGCTGTCTAGAAAGGCCAGAAGTGAACCAATTATCAACTTACATACTCCCTGAATTTCCAGAAAGGAAGAGATTAAATATCACGTCAACATACAGGGCGTTACAAGCTCTTCACTCCCTGCACAATACCTGCACAACACCTGCATTTCCCCTCAGAAAAGCTCCATTGAAAACATGGAAACCAACCATTAGCATAAATGAAAACTACTTCCTAAACAGAAGAGAAAATGAAATACTGAATCTAATTATTTTCACATGCAGCATTCATGCAAGAGAATTCAATCACAGAAACAATCCTGTATTTACAGCACAGTCTCCATACTGCAAGAGTGCAAACAAAGTACATTATTTATTTCTTAGACACCTGATTTTCTTTTTGTACAAAAGTGCACAGTGTTATTCTTAAAAAATGACAGAGTGGACAAGTGTTTTACATTGTATCCCTAGGTTAGATTCAATATTTAAAAAAATTACACTCTTCATATAGGCCAAAAAACTATTATGTCTTACCTTAAAAAAACCCAAAAAGTGAAAACTAAAAGCTAGAGTCCTATTTATGTGTAGACTGTGGTCTGATCAGGCTGATAACGCTGCAGCAGTAAAAATCACAACGGAATGCTGTAGATAAGGGGCTGTTTCGTCATCCACTAACAGCTGTGATTGCACTGTTAAACTGAAAAGAAGGTCTCAATTACCTTTTGAGTTTTGTGAATGCTTTCCCAAAGTCTCAGCATGTTATCTCATAGGTTTAAGTAGCTGATATTTCTCTGATGTTATGTCACGTCCAGCTTTTAGAAGCAGTTCAGTGGAATACTGTACTACAGTTCAAAAAAGTTTTTATCTTTTTAGAGTGGGTTTGCAAATGCTCAAAACAGCCAGTACATGAGCTGGCCTGGCAGCCATTCAGATCTTGGAACCATGCTACCACGGGTTAATTTAGGCTGGGACTTCGCAATGTCACCGAAACCACCCTCCTGCTCAAAGCAGAGCTAAGCCAAGTTAGATCACTTTGTTCATGGCCTGATCGCTGTTTTTCTAAACCTTCAGTGTCGTAGGGTTTTTACAGATATTTGAGAAAAGTCATTCATGTTTGTGCTGCTTCAGTCAGATTTGCATAGATTAAGGGACTTTGAATTTACTATTCATGGCATCAATGAAAGCTGACTTTTCTTTTTGCCTGCTGAATTTAGTGAGTCATAAAGACAGCCTTGATAGTTATCACCAAAAAGTCAGTGATTTACTATACTGGTTTTACTTTATTTACATTTGAATAGTATACTCAGATACATAAACCTATGAAAGTTACCGTATTTCCTCATTTCTAGAAAGGACTGAGAAATGAAACAAAAACAAACACAGAGATGCATCTCTAAAAATGCTTTTGCTTGAAAACATTTAATAAACTCTTGGCCTTTAAATGGTTTCAGCCATTTTTCTTTCAATTTCTAAAATACCATTAAAAAGCTGTAATAAACTACAGAGAAATACCTCGTAGAATATATTTCTAATTTCTGTGTTTATGATTTAAACGCCCTCAGTTTATTTTCTGCTATACTAAATATATCTCTCATGTATTTATTATAAAGCAGACAGTAAAATACTACTGCATTTTCAAAAGTACAGTCTGTAAACCATACATCTTAAGACATGAAAAATATTGCACAATTCAGTGCTCCAGGAGATTTCTCCTCTCTTACGCAAAGCAGTTAACTTTTAGCAAGAAATACAGGACATATACCTGGCATATATACCTAAAAATCATGTTATGTGATGCATCAGAAAAATACTTAACACTGTCCTGGGTTTAGCTAAAAACCCGGTTCTGTTTAGTGACTTTTACTTTCCAGTTTAGTCTTTTCTAAAAGGCTCCTCTGCAGCCTTTAAGATTGCTATTGGGTGATTGCTATCGAGGGAGGGAGTCGGGCTACTACCTATAGGTGTATATAGTTGTTTACTTTTATCATTTCACCATTATTTCCATTATTTCATTAAAGCTGTTTTAGTTTTTCTTCTCTAACCCGTAAGTCTCTCTGCCTCATTCCCTTTTCCTTCCCGTTTTGGGGGGGAAGAGGGGGTTAGAGAGTGTCTGTCCATGTTAGTGGCCGGCCCAGCCTCAACCCGCGACAAACACGTGGCCATTAATTCATTTACTGTACTTGAACATATGTAAGATGCTGGTTTTTTCCCCATATATTCCAAAATAAACAAGGTGACTGCCTACGACAGCATGAACAAAAGGGAGCTAAGGTAATGCTCCACTGGTTACATTTCATAAGATGAAGCAAGCCAAAAGCATTCTAGTTCAATATATAATTGAGGTGGAAGAAAAACAAACAAACAAACAAATGAAACAGTAAAAAAGAATGAAAAAAAGCTGTAACAGGTTCTTCAGTTACAATGCCTCAAATTAAAGGAATTTACGGAAATATAAATTCCTAGAGTAAATGAAACATTCATCTATACGGCAAGACAAATTAAATCTGACTTTTACATGTACTCAAATATGAAAATGAAGAAACACGATATATGAATATCCTAACTTCATATATATTACAGAAGAAAACAAGTCAAGATAGTCTCACAAGTTTGTCTAAAGCAATCTGTATTTGGCTCAAGTACATCATTATTTTAAAGATACTTTAGATAAAATAAACAACAAAATTTGAAAACTCATCTTATTCTCTCTATTGTACTCTACTCTAAATAATGTCCAGCAGACTTCAGAAGACACTTAATACACACAAAGGTCTGGAAACTTCATCTCATAGACTGGAACAGATTGGTAATGAGCATGTCCAGCAGTAATGGTCATCGTTCCTGAAGGGCTAGGTGGAGGTCTGTGGGAGAAGAACAATCAGTATATATAATTCATAACTATATGGATTTTTTAAAATAACTTTATATACTAATAGCTGAGAAATAAGAGTAAACACGCCCTCTTCCCCCAAACCATCAGTACTTTTTCCTATTCCTGAAATTCTAATAAAATTATCATGAGGTTTTTTGGGGTACTCTGGTCTAAATTATCAACTTCACTGATGTTAGAGAACTATGAAAATGCATTTTATTACTAACAAATACCACTTACACTGCACAATGATTTGAGTGTTCAGTATCTAATTAAGGACAGACACAACAATGGCAAAATAACAAGATTCCTCAATATTACCAATATACATAGAAATAGCATAAGAATATAAGTACACTATGACTATAGGTATACTATGGCTTCTGGATATTGTCCACTATATAAAAGATTCAAAATATTAGCAAGAAAATCAAAGTCTCTGTTCTAGATGAAGACTTCTACTCTCCAGTGTACTAGTTTTGGCTGGGATAGAGTTAAATTTCTTCATAGCAGCTCGCATGGGGCTGTGTTTTGGATTTGTCGTGAAACTAGTGTTGGTAAGACAGGGATCATTTAGTTATTGCTGAGCAATGCTTACAGAGTCAAGACCTTTTCTTCTTCTCGCCCCACCCCACCAGCGAGGAGGCTGGGAGGGGACAGTCGGAACACATGACCCCAAACTGACCAAAGGGATATTGCAGACCGTATAGCGTCATGCTCAGCAACAATAACTTCAAGGGAAGAAGTAGGAAGGGAGGACATTTGGAGTTACGGCATTTGTCTTCCCAAGTAAATGTTAGGCAGGATACCTCTCTGCTTTCCTGTAAGTGGCTAAACACCTACCTGATGATGGGGAGTGGGGAAGGAATTTCTGACTTTGCTTTGTTTGTGTGCATGGCTTTTGTTTTACCTGTTACGTTGTTACCCATGTGTTTTTTTACTGTCACCCTTCCCATTCTCTTCCCCATCCCACTGAGAGGAGAGTGGCTGTGTGGGGCTGAAATGCCTACCAGAGTTAAACCATAACTTTCAGTTAAGTCAATTATTTTCTCCCTATTATACATGTTTAAGAACATGATGACATGAGTATCTGAAAGTAGTCACAATGGCTTTATAATTCATTTTTCATTCCTCACATTCTTCTTGCATAAAGCCTTACCGAATGGTGAGTTCCAGTATCTGTGCAAGTCTATCATGAAGCAAGTTTGCCTAGGAGAAAAAGAAAAAATTGCATTATTAACAACTATATATTAAACTGAGCTAAAATGACTGTACAAGACCACACTTGGTGAGCGTGTTCTGCATCATCACACAGCAAACCCAGGCAGCATTTCCTGTATCGATTTCTTTTCTCCTTGCTTGCAAGGATTCTTGAGCCTCGAAGACGTATGTCAGATTAAGTGACCCTGTCTTAGAGTGCAAGGAGTTATACAGCAAATTTTGATGTTGCAGACAGCAGTTTAACAAACCTGAAATACACTTAGTTGTTCAAAATACATAATGGGGTAAATACTGCACCAGTTATCCCAGGAGGAGTGGACAGTGAATCTGGATTTCAAAGACAGCAGGGAAAACATTAGGATGAAGAGTGTATGACATTTCCATTCCTTTTCAAATGGTTGAGAAACAATCAAAAGCACACTTTAAATAACTGGAATCTACCAACATTGATAACAGGGGACACAGTAACCAAACACAAAGAAAGCAGCTTTAGAAGTAACAGCAGCAGCGACATGATAACATAAATCACGTTCAGCCAGCACAGCCCCGTTAATGCTTATACTAATATCTCCAACACTGTATGACATTTTTCAGAAACTCACTTTGGTTTCACATTGTGCTGCAATTTCTTCAAATGGTGCTTTTTGGAACTTTTCAATCACAAGACGTCTTTTTTCTTTTTCCTGTTCTTCAAGTCCATTGTTATCTAAAAAAAAAAAAAAAGACAAATGTAATCTTTGCCTATTAAATATAAATGATATAAACCTTCAAATGTGCCCTGCAGAAGCAAACAAGAACTGTATTTGAAGTGATGCAACCATACTCAAATACGTCATTGCTTCAAACGCAAAATGCAGATGCAATTTCAGGGATCTAGTTTGTGCACCCCAGTTTTGCCCCTTTCTTATTACACACTTAATTACGAGTACATCCAGGCTTCCTTTGCTTTACTATCTGGACTCAAAATTGCACAGAGGCTCCGTTTCAGAAGAAAAGAAGTGAGTATCCTCCTTCCCAGCATCATGCAGACAGGTGGGCAGTTTTCTATCAGAATTTGGGAAAAGCAAGTTCAATTTCCATGGGCTGAGTGAACCTAGAGCCAGCCAGAATTTTCCAGCATGTAACGAATTTAAGTACCTCTTGGAAAACTGTCAGATTAAATTACTATTTAAAATGTCAGTGTCTATTGTTATAAAAACATCAATGTTTAATCCATACTAGGACAGGATTTTGGTGGACCAGACAGCAGCAATTAGTGATTACTTATAGTGATATGAAATAAGGAACCTGGATAATTCTGAGTTCTGGTAGCTCAGTCACTTGTCAGAAAAATATTCTTTTAGAAAACTGAGTGTTTCTGAAGTCCACAACATGTACCTTACAACGTATTTTTTGAATGCACTGAAGACCTAAAATTTTAATATATAAACAAATACTTAAGTTGCTTTATGAATAATAATCAACTTCAAAATCTCACATTATTTATAGCTTGGCCTATAAGGGCAAATTCAATAGATGATAGCCATTTACCCGTTTTTCATTCTGATACATTATCTTCAGAAAATGAATTCACTGAAATTATCGAGATATCATTTCAGAGATTTAGAAATAAACAACTGAAGTTTTGAATGAATTTACTAGCTGAAGAGAATCAACCGTAATATTCTGATTACATTAGCCTGGCTACACTTTTTTCTCTAGCAATTCCACAATAATCTAGAACTGTGTTGCATAAACAGAATTGAAATAAATCTTACCAATTGCTTTCTTCAAGGCTTCAAAGGTGATTTCTTCAGTATTATCAACCTAAACAAAAAGAAACAAATCCCCTCAAACCTCACATATAAGCTTCTAAAAAATCAGGAATGTGATAAACAGAGAAGGCTGAAATAGCCACTTTATAAGTTTCTAATGTCTTTATCTGGAGTTTCCATGACAGCCAACAGATCACTAATTGATATTTCTTAGCCACTGCAATTAGTGAGGAAATTTTTGTAAAATGAGACCAAGGCGAACTTTGAAAATTCTAGTCAAGACACTCTATGTCAACAATACTTTGGAAAATTACTTGAATTTTGGCAGAACACTCCTTTGAGAGTCAGTAATATGCTGTGGAATATGCCGTTCAGCCTCTGCGCCAGTTCTCAGACGGCTGTTGTAAATAACAGCAACTGCTTCCCGAGACTGGCCGAGTTACCAAGAACATGATATTAAAATAAGAGATGGCAGTGGAGGGTAGCATGGAAAACGGTTATAGATTTAGGCTATCTTCTTGTCATTATGGGCTCCAAATAATTTGGTGCTTATGTCATAAACACTGGAACTAAAGGGCTCTTCATAACAAGCCATGTCTGACGCACTAGAGAAAATGTGTTCATTTAGTGATATGAATATTCATTTGCTGATGCAAATGTACTTCATCAGGAACTGCTTGGGGCTGTAAAATTACAAAAGATGCACGAACATTTCTCCAAAGAGCTCCAGCTCATGGACCTTTGTGTTCCCATTCCTTATAGACCTGTATTAGTAAGTATATTTAAAGTGAAACTACAGTGATAGTATTTAGGGGTGTATGTTTAGAGGGCAGAACAGTGCTCACCTGAATACGACACGGTTTCTTGGCTTGGACTATCTTGCTTTAATCCATCAAAACTAACTACATGCAGCATTTCTGTTTCTCCTTGTAAACATTAACTGTTTAGAATAATCTAATATGATTTATTAGATCTTTTAAAAAGATCTTCAAGGTAGCAAAAAGTACTTTCACTCAATTCAGGCGACTCTGAATTCTTTCAATTTTTTACTTCATTGACTTGATCTACTGTAAATGGAGAAGCCAGAAGAAGAAGCTGATTCATTTTTAAATCAGTGATATTTCAGGACATGGAGCTGTAAATAATACTTCTCTAACAAATTTTACTACATTAGCATTTTATTCTCTACTTCTGAATATACAAAAGGTTCATAAACAAACAGATAAACACCCTTTGCATCAAGTATTTGTGTATATAGCTTGAGATAAAGAGTATTCAGGTTTTGAATCACCTTTCATATAATTCCTATTTGGTAAATATTATTTGTAAATTATACTCAGATTTCTAATTCACATCTGCAGTAGCTGCTGATATTAGCCAGCATTATAGTTGGTTATTAATATCACAGAAGCACTAGTTGTTTTTACAAGTGCTTTCATCTTACAGAGATAACTATGGAATAAAAAACCTTCTGAACAGGATTCACTAACAGACTTGACACAAGAAAAAACTCTGATTGTGCTGACAAAGGTATTGCTGTATACTGTAGCGTATACAGTAACAGGTATTTTATGGATAAATAGTTATCTACCTCAGCTAGTGCAGAAGTGATACCATACATCACTAATGCCAAAACTTCATTAATTAACCAGTTTATCATCTCAATCATAAAGCATTATGCTCTTCTGCTTGTAGTTTAATTCTGCTGACAGTTATGGATTATGTTAGACTTACTAATCTACACAGCAAGAGAACTAGATTTAATATCCTTGTGGACTTTTTTTTAAATTTTCCTCCTCTTGAGTTACACCATCTTACGTAATATCACTTGGTAGTGCTAACGTAATGGTTGGACGTGATGATCTTAAGTGTCTTTTCCAACCTAAGTGATTCCATGATGGATATATTGCAAGAGCGCCATAGTGGACCTTCACCATGACCAAGACTTTTGTCCTAGTTTATCAGTTGCTCATGATATAGGCATTAAGGTTCAGTCAGTAAACCAGAAAATACTGGGCTTCCCTTTGCATTTTAAACAAACACTGTAAAGTAGTTAAATGAGGACGACTTTGTTTCATGTGTTTCTGCCTAATAAAATTCTTGTTTTTAAGTGAGACAAACCGTAATTCATCATCCAAGACACTGCAGCACATTAAACTGAGAGCCCACACAAAGATTTATCTACAACTCTTCAAAAATGTCTGCATATCACTGCTTAACATAACATCAGCGTAATTGTTTGAAATCTGAGATGAAAACTTCTCTCAATTAATTCTACTTTCAAGAGAGATGTTCAATCACCTATAATACATGATTTTTAAAAAGGATACTAAAGACAAACACTCCCATTCCTATTAGGAGCATTTACTTTCTTCGCAAAGCTAAAGATTGTGACAATTTGGTTTATTTTTCAAACATTTTTTTCTTTGTTCCCTTAAACTTTTACCTAGTTTACCTGTATCCTTGCTAAAGCACAATAACAAGAAGTGAACACAAAATACCATTTGAAGTATCACCAGCACAAAGCAGAAAGGAATAATAATGATGCAAAACACAATCTCATAAATCAGTAAGTTCTAAAATTAAGCTTTCTCCTTTGCAATAGCTTAATATTTCATTTTTTTAGATAATATTCAACGTGACTTTATCTGTTTCATGTCCCCAGCTGGTTTGTGCACAGGGATGCTAAAGGCAGAATTCATTCGCAGGTACAAGCATCTCAATTTCAACAGCTAATCTCCACTGCAGCCAGAAGAAATCTGGTTAATGAAAATCAGCAGAACCTTGAAAAAGATTCAGCAGAAATAGAAATTTATTTTAAGAAACACTTCAAATGAAGTGTCAAAAGATGTGGAATAATTTTAATTATAATGCGCTACTCCAAAGGGATAATTAGCTACGTCTCCATATGCTACATATGAACTTTTTGTTGCTACCTTATCCTTAGTGTGACTTTAAACCACTGTGCACTAAACTCTTCTGGAAGGGAAGAGTGACACTGTAACACCAGGGTGGTACGTAACCTGCCTAGTCTTTACCTGTCCCTCTCAAACACAGCAGGTCTCCCACTAGTCTTTTATCTGTCAGCCCCACATTGATGAACGAGACTCTCACATACTTCAAATGATTCAGGAATTTATTTGATCCCTCAAAATTTCAAGAAAATATTTTAGAATATTTACTTATAAAATATTAGTTATTAGGTACATGTATGCATTTCTGCCCCATACTCTGCAGTACTATCTGTGAAAACTATAGTGACAAAATACTCCACATTTTGATACCACAAGATTCAGTATCAGTGTCTTTGACAAGACATTTCTACTAACACAGGAGTTTAAAAAAAAAATCCAAGCCTCAAAGCATTTAACATTCCAGTAACAATTAGATATTAGACTTTCTGGGAAAACTTCACTAGCATCGCCTCCATGCTGCTGCTGCTTTAAAATACCCTGTGATTTTCATACCTTATCATCTGTGTTGTTGCCAGGCAGAATATCAACCTGAATAGATACTGTGTCCACAATGCTCTTCCTCCTGGAGAGTCTGTCCTCATCTAGAAGAAACAGAACTTATCTCGCTTTCTGTGTAACAGCTGAAACATGATCCATCAAATTCCTGCACATCAGATGCAGATTTGTTTCTGCATGCCTGTTTAACCCAAGATAATCTATTTTATCATTTGGATCGTTGCAAAAAATGATGAGTTGCTGCTTTAAATTATTAAATATCAAGGAAAATAACCTTTTTATCATCTCTTCTCCTTCTCATCCCAAATCTTGGCAATCATCCCTTGAAAGCCCAGAATTTTCAAAAAATTAAATGAGATCTTACTCAAATGCATAATAACTAACACAGCACATGATGATATATTGCTGCAGAGTAACTCACAAAAGTTTACAGAATTGAACTTAAGTTTTTTGGTTGTGAAATTGAAACACTAAGGTCTTAATCTGAAGGTATTTGGAAACAGAAATGGGCTTACTGGAAGATGACTCACTGACAGAAAAGAAATACAGATTATTGAATGGAAATGAACAACAGTCTTTCCTTATTCTTGTTGCTACAAGTACCATATTCAGCGAGTCTAAAAATCGACATGGTAAAATAAAAATATCTCCATTCCTAACTTCCTAAAAACATTCTGGTAAATACAGCTGGCCTAAAAAGTTGTCAGGATAAGACCAACTGTGCTAATACTAAAAGAAGCACAACAATTTCAGCAATGCATAAGCAGATTATGATCAAATGATCCATCAGCTGATGGATTTTCCTTTTGTGACTGCACTCCTGAGATAATACACCAATAATCTTTTCTCATTTTTGACATTTAACATGTTAGTACAAAAGTTCAACAAACAATAAGAATACCTTTACAATTCTATCATGAGGAACCTCCAACAAATGGAGACTTGAGCAGCCTGAGTTCCCTATATTTCATTTCGGAAACCAAGAACTGCAATATCATGTTTCAGATTTTAGCCAAAATCAAGCCACTTGGATCTGGCCTTTATTATTTGATGACCTGCACAGCACACGGTTAGAAGCACCTACAGGCACTTGATACCATAAGGAGAACAACTATAAAACTCCCTCCCAACAAAGCGGTTTATGTCGGTTCTCCTGAAAGCTTTGCTTAAACCACTTCTAGCAAAGCACTTTTGTAGTGCAAATCTTGAGCATTAACAAGGAGAATTCATTCCAGCGGAGCTGAATGCACCCAGCTTTTAAAAATCAAGAAATAACTTTTCAGAAGTCATGTAAATGAAATGCCATTTTAAGATCAGGAGGCAGTGGAAGAACAAGATTAGCAAAAACCACCTGAATTCTAGCCATCTTTGCCAGGTTCTCAGGGATCCTGAGCATTTCAAGTGGCATTTTGAAGGATTTACTTAATTTTTAAGCCCCCACGGCTCACTGGTACGTGACCCAATACACATAGAGTCCGAGGAAAGCGCCTTAGCCCTCAAGAGCAAACACAAGAGAAAACTACATCTTTGCTGCCATCTTGCTGCTCTCTCTGTAACTGACAGGCAGACACCACAAGATACTTTCCTCCATAGAATTCATTCTCGTAATGGATGCCTCAAGATACTTGTCTAATAAAAAAATGCCCATTCCTCTCTAATTTCACCACAATAAATGGGGAAAAAATCGGAAAATTGCCATTTTTTTCTTGCTATATGATATAAAGCTTGCCTACACACACAAAGAAACCAAGAGGCAGTGGTGCAGCCCCAATAACCACTGCCTGGACCCTGCCAGGGCTGTCCCAGGAGCTCTGGCCCCATGGTCCCGGGGGTGGCACCCACCCCATGGGACAATGGGATCAGCTCCGTGGGCCACCTTGCTGACCGAGGCAGGATCTGTGACTGGGGTGTGGGACACATTGTGAGATGCAGGGGAACAGCACCTTGGGATTGCACAGGGTTTAGCACAGGATGTTTACAGGGGAGGAAGCAGGGTGAGGAAAAGGAGGTTTGAGACGGTTTGAGAAGAAGCAACCTGGTGTGGTGGGAGGTGTGACCCTGCCCATGGCAGGGGTTGGAACTAGATGATCTTTAAAGGTCCCTTCCAACTCAAACCATTCTATGATTCTATGAAAACAGAGGGGTAAGGGGATAAAGGCTTCAGTCGCATGTAAATTGGTCGCTGATCAGTACATGCATCTGGCCATGGCCTGAGTCTCATCAGTGCAGCCTGTCCCAACTTCTGATTAAATCCCATTTTCCTGGATGAAGGGCTCTGTCATTTGTGCAGGTGTGTGCATGAGGGTCTGAGTGTAGCAACTGCAGCCAGATCACACGTCGGCAAGCCTGTGTGTCTGACGCACGGCATCAGGAGTGTGATCACCAGGCGTGTGATCAAGCTGGACCTCCCTGCGGAGGAGGCACCTGGAGAGACCAGGAGGCCCCAGCCAACTGTCAGAAAGACCAAGGAGCCTGGGGAAAGGGCTTTGACTGAGACAGAATCACAGAATGTTCGGGGTTGGAAGGGACCTCTGGAGATCATCTAGTCCAGCCCTCCTGCCAGAGCAGGATCACCTAGGGCAGGTGGCACAGGTTTTGAATGTTTCCGGAGATGGAGACTCCACCACCTCTCTGGGCAGCCTGTTCCAGTGCTCTGCCACACTCAAAGTAAGGAAGTTCTTCCTCATGTTCAGATGGAACTTCCTATGTTCCAATCTGTGTCCATTACCTCTTCTCCTGTCACTGGGCACCACTGAGAAAAGACTGGCCCCATCCTTCTGACATCCACCCTTTAAGTATTTATAAGCATGGATAAGATCCCCCTCAGTCTTCTCCAGACTAAAAAACCCAAAGTCCCTCAGCTTTTCCTCCTAAGAGAGATGTTCTAGTCCCCTAATCATCTTCGTAGCCCTTTGCTGCACCCTCTGCAGCCGTTCCCCGTCCTTCTTGAACTGAAGGGCCCAGAACTGGACACAGCACTCCACATGTGGCCTCACCAGGGCAGAGAAGAGGGGGAGGATGACCTCCCTCGACCTGTTGGTCATACTCGATGCACCCCAGGATGCCATTGGCCTTCTTGGCCACCAGGGCACAGTGCTGGCTCATGCGTCACTGTGCACAAGGGGGATCTGCACCAGCAGCTCGACTGGGGCTGTGGGCCTTGGGGATGCACATGCTCAGGTGCCCGAGACTGTGGACTGGGAACCAGGAGACAGGGGGTGGGCAGAGATTGTCTGAGCTCAGCTACTGGGGGATGCACACAGAACATACACGTGTATATGTGTCCCACTAACAGACCTCTATCCTGACCAGCCAGAGGAAAGTTAATTATTGTTCTGTAAACAGTTGAGAGCTTCTTCCAACTTTCTACCAAGTTCCCGTAATGTAACTTGAAGGGGTAATTAGTACTGTCACAAAAATGACAGCTATAACCCTACTACCTGCTCAGGAAACAAGATAGAAGCTCCCACATCATAGAGTTCCAAATAAAGAGTAAACACAAAGGCAAACCTTGCAGGAGATAACATTGCTACAGGCATATCGAAGAAATAAAAAAAAAAGCAGAAGGAAACACTAAATACACTAAGTACAACACAATTTCCGGCCTAACGGCCTTCTAAAAGCAATTTTTTTTATTGTGCACACCCTAGGGCACATCACATCTAGCAGGAGAGCAGGCTGACCTACAGCTCATTTTTACCTTTTGACTTGTGTCTGCATTTATGAGGTTTTTTCCCTGATGGAAATAGAGCTAAATTTAAAAAAAAATATGTACAGACAAAAAATTATTACATTTACATTTAAACTATCAGCTTCCCCCCTCTTCCCCTTAGTAAGAAAGAGAACAAGGTACAAAGTTGTAAACGGGAATGTTTTTCAAACTGGTAAGAAGTATCAAAAGCTGAAACAGAGACAAGATGATTTGATGTCTGTTAAGTCATTGTTAAGCATTATAGCACTGATATTCAGAAACACTAGAAATAATTAGGATAAAATCGCTACTGGCTTTTTGGGCTCAATCATCACTTTCACAGGAATATACAAAAAATGGATTAATCTTTTACTAAAATTAAAGATGTATTTTGAAACACTGTATTCTAGCATTACAATAGCAAAAATGAAACATTTAATTGAAGTAAAAAATAAGAAATCTCAGAACTCCAATATATTCACTTTGGTCCTGGTTCAGTTAAATGAAAACCTTGGAAGCTCAAAATTCCACAGGATCAGAGATTAATGATCCTAATTAGATATGGTAACAGCCATGGTACTGGTTTTGGTTACTGCTCTTTACAAAAAGATCACAGAAAACTCCATCGGATTCACATGCATTAAGATTTACCATTAAATAGGGATATTTATCATCACCTGAAGAGGTAGTTCATCACATAGCTGTATCACTTAACCTGGATGTCAGAATTTACATATCTTCCTGTGCAGGAATGCATTCTTATCAAGGTATCCATGAAAACCCTACCAAGGTGATTTGGGTACAAATATATCTTAATTTCTAGAAGAGGCTTAACATAAATTTCAAACCAAGATATCCTTCTCATTCCATTCTCATTCACTCAAAGACAGTAAAAATTTCAAAACATAACATTTCCTTACTAGCTATCTACATTGTCTGCCATCACTATAATATAATGTTAACTGGGGGTTTTTTTTCTGATGTCAGAAGAAATAATTGGTCAAGTATAGCAACTTTTTCCTTTGTAGAAGACAACCAGCACCAGAAAGCACGGACATTGTGGCTGTGTCAGAATGTATCACTGGTTTTGCTGCTAGCACTTGGGACAAAACCCCATCTTGCTGTTCTGGATAATGCATTCCCTGCCACTGCAGGTATCCAAAGGAGCTTATTGAAGAAGAGGCAGCAATGTCTCTGAATCACCTTGCAAGTGTGACAGATCTGGCATTCACTGTCCGTATGTAGCATGTTTATTTCTACACATGAAATACAAAACACAGAAATCACATTTTCCTGCTAGGCACTTTTATTTCACCAAAAGGGGACACCTCAGAATGGGATGTCTCTTAGTTTATTACAATAGCGAACAGTTATGCAGAGCCACGGAAAACATATGGTTAATAAAACAAATTCTTCAAACATTTTTTTCCCATAAACTGCCCAATCAGCTGTTGAAAATGTATTAAAAGATGAAAACACACAATGTCACATGCTAGCTTGTCATTCACACACCATTTGTGTACCCTGGGCAGCATGAACTCTCACAAATCTTGCCCAGGCACACTTTATTTTCATCATGTTACCTGATGCTAAGCTAGGTATCTAATGGAGGAAAACATAACATTTTGGATTAAATTAACCTCTGCTCACTAAGAATTTGACTAAGGCCAATAACTCAAGTCAGCAAAAGGTGACACTGCAAAAGGATGGAATACATTCCATCCAGCGTTTACATAAAAAGGACAAAATATGCTGATTTGTACAATCCTTCCCCATCTGCTAACTCAAGTTAATACAGAAAAGAAGTAATAATCACTACTGTCTTCTTAGACATTCTTTTGAAAGCAGAGATCTAACTAAAAAAAGCTGAAGTGCGTTCAAGAATTTTCTGCCCCACTTTCTGAAATTAAGGGAAAATCCTAAAAGGACGAAGCAAAATTTTACGAGGATTAATTTTTGTTGCCACGTAGTCACGTTACAGTTCACTGGCACACAATGCATTAAGAGATCATTCTTGATGACTTGTACTTAGTAGTTTTGCCACTAATCACCACTTACCTGTTACCTGGGGTACGTATGGAACTGACAATCTTTCCACACTGTATCCACTGCCTCCTAATGATTCCACAATCTTGTTCGTCAGGAAAAATAAATTTTTTTCATCCTTCTCTAGGGATTTTGGAAGACTGCCAAAATACATATTTGAAGTTACTATCTAACAAGAGAGATTTGCTCATTAAGTAAAATAGTTCCCCAAAGCAAACAAAAAGGGTCAATGGTAATGACCTGATGGAAATACCATTTCCTCATTTTTTTAAGAATTAGTACATGCCCCAATATACACCTCTGCAGTATATTAAATTACCTTAACTCTTCTTGGTTATCTGAAATGTATGTTCCTCACCTATTCTGCCACCCCTTGAGAGAAGATGGTCTCTCAGGACTTATTTTAGAGAGTCCAATAAAGAGCCACTGAAGTGGATTAAGGGATTGAAGCATCTCTCCAGTGAAGAAAGAGAGGGAGCTGAGACAATTCAGCATGGAGGAAAGAAGGTGGAACTTACTGATGTGTAAAACTACCTTAACGGAGGGAGGGAGGGTTGGAAAGACAATAGAGCCAGGTTCTCTTCAGTAGTGCCCAGTGATGGGACCAGAGGCAACGGGCACAGACCGAAACACAGAAGGTTCCCTCTGAACATTAGGAAATACTATTTTACTCTGAGAGTGACTAAACACTGGCCCAGGTTGCCCTGAAATATTGTGGAGTCTCCATACTTGGAGATATTCCAAATCCAAATGGATGTGGTCCTGCTCTAGGTGACCCTGCTTGAGCAAGGGTGTTGGAAAGATGATCTCCGGAGGTCCTTTCCAACCTCGTCCATTCTGTCACTCAGTGACCATACATTTTGCTGTTTTAGCACTTAACCAACCACCATATTGTGCAGATGTGTCTCTGACTACAACATAAAGTGTCTGAAAACCACATTTTTTCATTTATGCATATATGCTTTTAATGCTTGGTTTTCTTCTGCCTATCCGGTACGTTATTAAATCTTTACATTATTTTCACATATGCAACATATTTCAGTGATGTGTTGTTTTTAATACTAAAACAGGTACTTCACTGTTCAATAATTCATATTCTATACTGACTTACTTGCACTTGTCTTTGAAAATTGTTTCTGGTAGGAAATAAGATGCTTCCACACTTCTCGTTTCGATGACCTGAAAAACACCCACAAGACAAACACTACAAATGGAGCAGTTCCATCGCTATTTCCTCCAATGATCAAGTTGCTTAAAGAGGTTCTATTGTAGACTACCAATCCTTCAATAACATCTACCTCAGCACTAATGAGGCATTAGAATTTCTTTTATCCAGAGAACAGAGCTTGTGGTACTCACCCTTCAGACTAAAAATACAGTTCTCATGGTCTTGTGCATGTCAGTACTATTTTACCAAAGCCAGTGTGGCTGTGAAGTCTTATACCAGATGGGAATTTAGCCCTTTATATGGCACCATAAACAAAATAAAAATGCTGTACCTTGAGAGAGTAATATTCTGTGCTTAACCGTAAGAGTCAGCAAGTAATGCCACTGGAGACCAAAGACAAATAGCAATGTTGGTAGACACAAATATAGAAGATCAACATCACAAGCAATTACTGGACAGAAGTTATTTACCAGTTTTACAACAGACTGGGTACTGTTCTAAATTACTTAGATTACTTAATTATGTGTTACCTTGCTGACATGTTGACAAAAGGCAGGAACTGCAATCATCTGACTCAGAAAATTTAGATATGCTGCAACCAATGCCATGACACCACAGCGATTAAACATTGGCAGACTATCCTCATTGATGATGGCAATGTCCTGAAATACAGCGTATAGCATTATATTCTCCAAAGTTAACAGACTGTCCCGAATACACAGAAGTCAAAATTAGGAATATTAACACCAGCTGATAAATGAGGACTATCTGGTATTACTTAACATTTAATACCTCTCACCTTAAAAATCCTAGTCTTTTAGCTCACTCCTGAACTAGGTATATATTTATCTGAAATTAGAGAGCTTGAAAGATCCAACCTCTACGAAGAGAAACAAATATACTTAAATAGACTAAAGCTAGAGATGGATTGGTTCAGATTGGAAGTTAGGAAAAAGCTCTTCCCCATGAGGGTGGTGAGACACTGGCACAGGCTGCCCAGAGAGGGGGTGGAAGCCCCATCCCTGGAAGTTTTTAAGGCCAGGCTGGATGGGGCTCTGGGCAGCCTGATCTAGTGGGGATGTCCCTGCCCCATGGCAGCAGGGGTTGGAACTAGATGATCTTTAAGGTCCCTTCCAACCCTGACAATTCTGTGATTCTAACTCAAACATCTGTTTCTCAGAAAGAGCAGACGGGTTAATGACTGGCTGTCTCTTGTTCTTATCACCTGGTGATCATAATTTTTTTTCAGAAAAACTAGAAACAGTAGCTTAAAAATAAAAACCATTCTTGTGAATCACACATACTGTACCATAATGGGAGTTATTTAATGCTTATTAGCATTTCTATGTTTATTCAGATTGTATTACTTTTTTTTTAGTAAAACTCTTAACATCATTTTCATCAAGTAAGGATTTGGTTCAGAGACATTTTAAAATGAAGGATGCACTCTGCATTTCAGCAGTTTCATAGCGCAGCTGCACACTGTGGAATAAAGCTAATGGCAGAGAGTGAACTGGGTATACAGGACACAATTTCATCACATTTCCATGGCACAAGCTAGCATTTTTTCTTTTTTTGAATGCTTTAATTTCAACACAGATAAACCTATCAAGTTATATAGTTTCACTGAGGACTGTATGCAAGTATGCAATAATGTCTGATCCTGTAAAGGAAATATTAAGACGTAAAGTCTGTCAACACACTAACTGAATTTTACTCTAAGGTAAAATTAAATAGGCTGGTTTGACAAATATTCCCAACCAATCAATTAACCAAAAGCTTTCTTCCAAGGTGAAGAACAACGACACAAGGTCTCAAGGTTGTAAGAACACCTTGTCAATCTGCTAATGAATATATTGGTGATTCTAGGGAATGTTTCAACAAAGCTCTACATCTGCTGTGTTTCCTGAAGAGAACATGCTATCAAAGTTTGTAAAAAATCCGATTGGTTGAAGCTTCCCTATTAAAAAGTGGTATGCACAAAGGGCACTTCCTTAATGTAACTGATCTAATTTGGACTGAACAATGTGACTTCCAATTTGGAGACAAACATGCAAATGAAAATGTTATCCACATCTCCAATTACAAATATAAATTATCAAGCAACAAATCCAACACTGATTCAGACTCTCACCTGCAAGGCAATAGCTAATCGAATGAGGTCAATAACCACTTCTTCATTGGCTAGTTCAATTGTGATAAGAGCTAGAGATGTAAACAGGAGTTCAAAATTTTTTTGGACGTTGTCTTCCTCTTTGCAGCCTAAGTAGATGTGTCTGTACAACTGCTGACCATGCTATAAAAGACAAAAGAGGGAAAATGAGTATCAAAATCACAGGATAATTTAGGGTGGAAGGGATAAAGGTCCTCTACTCCAACTTCCAACTTCAAGAAGGGCCAAATCTGATGTTACATCATTTTATATAGAAAATTAAAAAAATAAAGAAGGATAAACCACATGTATACACATAAGACATACACACGTATACACACAGACAAACCAAGTACATGATTACTCAAGACCATCAGTTTATAGAAGCGGCTTCTTTATAAATACAGTGCTGTTCCATTTTATGGAGAAGTGTACAGATAGGGACAAGGATGCAGAGAACTGCACTGTGTGTCAGACACAGGCATTCACTTCCTACTGAATATATATATATCCAGAAATAAAAAAGCCGATTTATGAAACGGAGAAAACAAAGAGTAGATCTTGAAACATTCTCAAGAATGTTCAAGTAACTGAGGAGCTTCAAGGGTTATCCTTGTGAAGACTCAGACTTGTTCATTAAGAAAGTCTCCCTGAATAGCAAATGGAAAAAATATTCTTCTAGAGGATGTTTCAGAAGATGAGTGGGGCTTTATCACCAGTGTGTGGAGGGAGGCTCTAGATCTAGTGAAGAACATCAATTATCTAAGGAAAGACCCTCAACTTCAAAAGTGTCTTTTCTTTCCTCAAAACACTGTGTTTAACAAAATCTTCGTAAAGAAACTATTATCTCAACACACAAAAAAAGAAAAAAAGGGCAGGATAAGAAGCAGGTTTTGCATGCAACACACAACTCAGCGTCACCCCAGCATTCTTAATGCAGTCTTAATTTAGTCTTAATTTGAATCAAAATCACTTGATAGTGATCTTTGCAACAGAGTTGTAGAAGAAAAGCAACGTAACTCATTCAGTTAATTTATCTTCCTTCTAGATAGAAAAGGGAACTTTTTCTTTCTATTACCTTTTTCATGAAGCTCACGTCTTGCCTTGAAATTTTGTCTCGTTTTATCTTTAGATCTGAAACATCTGGTATTATTCTACAAAGGGAATAAAAATGTTGGTTTAGCAAAAAGAAGTTGAAAGGGTAGAGGATGTGAAATATATGAACTTTCCAAACAAATCTTGAAGTAACTTCCATTTTAATTATATCCATGTTTAACAATGACATTCAAAATTCAGATGAACAGAAAGAACCATAAACAGAATTATGACAATCACGTATTACTTTTTTCTCTACCTAAAATACCACATTCTGTCTTCCACAGTTAACCAGCAGATATTTGGAATTGTCATTTAAGGTACCATGTTCTGAGGCTCACCTGTAAAATTCTTGCCATCAATAAATGGAGCACTGTGCATTTATGAAAACAGTGCATTACCATTTCAAAATAGGGAAAATGTTTAAAACTCAACAGTGCTTATCATTCAGATATTAAACTAGAATTTCAAGCAGGGCAAAACAAACAAAATGAACTACCGTATCCCTCTGAGCTTTGCTCTGTTGTCGTGCCGATCAATAAGATTATGCAGGACTTCCAAGACCAGCTGCCTCAGCTCAGAGTCCTCCATGAGTGATGGAGACAGTAACGGGTCCAGAAAAGGGGGAGGAAGCGCATTCGTTATCGTTGTCGCTTTGTATCCTGAAGTCACCTGTTCATTGTTGGAAGTAAAATTAATGTGTGTCATTACTGCACTGTAAGAATTATTTGCAGCTGTCACTCTGCGTGAGAGAGTCCAGTGCAGCCCCAAAGATGATGAAGGGAATGGAACATCTCCCTTCTGAGGAAAGGCTGAAGGAGCTGGGTCTCTCTAGCTTGGAGAAGACGGGGCTGAGGGGTGACCTCATTAATGTTTATAAATATGTAAAGGGAGAGTGTCAGGAGGACGCAGCCAGGCTCTTCTCAGGGATGTCCAGTGACAGGACAAGGGGCAATGGGTGCAAGTTGGAGCACAGGAGGTTCCACAAAAACAAGGGGAAAAGGTTTTTCCCTGTGAGGGTGACAGAGCCCTAGAACAGGCTGCCCAGGGAGGTTGTGGAGTCTCCTTCTCTGGAGACTTTCAAAATCCGTCTGGACGCGTTCCTGTGTGACCTACTGTAGGTGACCCTGCTGGACAAGGGGAGATGGATTTAAGTTGTGCCAGGGGAGGTTCAGATTAGGTATCAGGATAAATTTCTTTACTGAGAGGGTTGTCAGCCTTTGGAACAGGCTGCCCAGGGAGGTGGCTGAGTCACTGTCACTGGGGGTGTTTAAGAGAAGGGTTGATGTTGTGTTGAGGGACATGGTTTAATGGTGTTGATAGGGCTCGGAAAAGTTTGGACTCAATGATGTTGAAGGTCTGTTCCAGTCGAAAATGTTCTATGATTCTATGGTTCTAAGGCCTTTTCTGCTCCTCACCCCAGCAGTGAGGAGGCTGGGGGTGCACAAGCAGTTGGGAAGGGAAAGCCTACCCGAGCGACGTTCCAGACCGCATGGCGTCACGCACAGCAATAAAACATGAGGCAGTTTGCACAGGGTCTGGCTTTGCAAGGGGTATCAGTTAGCTGGTGGTGAGCAACTGGGTTTTTTGTTTTGAGGGTGGAGGTTTTAATTGATTTAGGTTCTTTTTTATCATTTGTTTTTGTTTTTCCTTAGTTTTGCTTTTCTTTGTTTCCTTTTTTACTTAGTAAACTGTCTTCATGTCAATTCACTTCTCTCACTTGTACCCTTCAGTTTCTCTCCCCCACCCCAGCAGTGAAGAATAAGCAAGGGACTGGGTGGTGCTTTGCTGCTTGCTCAGTTAAACCACAACACATGAACAAGTTTTATTCCTGCAGCATAACTGAAAGGAAACTGGTTGGAAGAGGAGCATGAGGTTACAAGAAGGTCTATAACCAATCATTCTGACAATGAAAAATTACTAATATTATAGGCAATAAGGCTGAAAATGAAAATGCCTACTTTTAATTAAATGCCAGGTTTTAATTGCCAAGATGTCTGCCTGTGTGTATGCAAGACAATGGACTAATTATGCTATGAAGAATTATTCTTTTTTAAAGAATACATGATGTACATGAAATAGGGAAGATTCTGTAGATTTTAGTTCTTTATCATGTGTGCAGACTACACCTTATATACCACAACAAAAGCTTTGCTCTGATCACAAATTCCTTCCCATGTTTTTCCCCAATATTTACCAATATCTGAGCAATTCATTAAGCATCAAAATATTCAGTTTCACGTCTTTGCGCCACGATGGGATTTTACTTCATTATTCTAAATGAGGATCCAATCCAAAATTCAATGTCAAAAATATTAAATTCCTTCCATGTGCACAATCTGAATCACTTAAAGCACACTTACAGACGATGCGGCACCCTGAATAATTAGAACAATTCTTAGCAACTTAAACGGAAAATTTTTAAGACAAGTGAGATAAATATTGTCAAGAACAGTTTAGGCATAGCTGAGTCTATCTTTAATGAAGACAATGTGCAAAATGACCCTCTGAGGTCCTAACACATTTTTTATCCTTAAATTGCAACTGTGAATACTCAGCTCTCCTGCAAGCCAGAATCTAGGATTTCATATTCTGACAAGTGAAAAATAGCGTAACTGATTTGTCTAACACCACACAAGTTTCATGTCAAAGCAGGGACAGAAACACATTTTCCAGGAAAGCATTCTTCTGCTTTAGTCATGAAATAATTCTTTATGCTACTTCCCCTACTTTAGTCGCTACACAGCTTTCAGCTTCTGCAACAAAATAGGCCAGGATTCTATAGCTCTACTACCCACTTGCGATTCCTACCATCAGGATGTATTTCCAGAAATATTCTTTGAAGGTTTACGGATAAAAAATGTATTTGTGATAAAATATCTAATCATACCTTACAATAAACTTGTAAAATACTGGGAAGAAAGGAATACTTGTACCTGGGGCTCTAAGGGCTTGGAGACAGGCATCCATTCCTACAGTTTTAACAGCATTAGCCATTCTACTAATTATGCCTTTTCCGGTTTCAGAGACAAAAGTGATCTCACTTTGATGTAGTCAGTCTTGCGGGCAGAACTTAACTCAGCCTGGCAGAACTTAACTATGATGTTCTTTTAGATCTGCAGATCCAATTATAACCGATGTCACTTATAGTGCTCTAAGAGATGGAGGAGTATTTCTTGAGCTACTTGTAATATCGGTTGTGAAAACACCATCAGAATTTTACCCAGTAGAACTACAGATCTATGTACTATGAAGGTATGTTTAATTTCATAATACAGTGTTGTAATACTGTATTTATATGCATAAACATATACATATCATGAAACACTGTGTGCTTATAATATACTGAACACAGAAGGCTTACCATAAGTAAAGATCTCAATAACATGATTTGAATCCTCCTAGTTCCCAAATCTCTGCAATTGGAAAAAAGGTAAAAATTAGTTTCTCTGCATATCTTCAAAATATTCTACTTCAGATGTCATTCTAACAACTGCGGTTTTTGAAAAGTGGATATGGTAGTCTTGGAAGGGATGGTCCATCACCACAAATACAGGGCAAATATTGCCAAACGAGGTGCAATAATGTAATGTTTTTGAAAGGGACATTTATACAAAGGTTTAAGAAATGAAGCACATATAATTGAAAAAACAGTTTTATATGTGAAGCAGATCTAAATCTTCACATTTCATTCAGAAATCTCTTTAACTAAAATGTTCAACTGCTACATGCTTGACTCGGTTTTCACAAGCATCAGCACTCAGAATTTTCTTCTGAATTAAAATGTAATTGAGTCTTTTAAGAAACTAGGACACTTCTTGTTTAAGTCAGACTCCAAATAAGACTGAAAAAAAAGTTATTTGCCAAGTCAGCAGGAGAAGCTGAAAGAACCTTCAGTTTAAAGATCGCAGGAAAGTACAGGGACCATTTAATCTGTTCTTCATCTGTTCTAATTTTCCATCTGCTGGCACTAAAAGTTAAATATCTATTTGTATACAGTCACATATGCACTGTTTTTGCACGATCTTACAAGATAAATGTGCACCTGGAATAAATTGCTTCATTCAAAGAGGTCCTTTCAAGAAAGTAAAAAAGGTAAAAACCCTTTTATCCAGCAAAGAGCTAAAGAAAGAGCAAGGCTCTTCACAAAACTTGGCCCCTACGTAACAGCGGAAAGTTCTGCCTTCACAGGCTCTCAGCCTGGCTATGTCCAGTTGGCAATATTATTCAAAAGCCTTGTGTAGCAGAGACGAAAATTTCACGTAAGTAATGCAGGACAGTATCAGCAGCCAAAAGGCCTGATTTATGCAGAATGACATATGTGCTTCATACTGACACACTACTCAACCCCACGTCTACACAGAATCCCATAAAGGAAAACTGGATAGTTAAAAACCAAACAAACAAGAAAAAGACTCCACACTGACCAGTAATCCAAGTACAGAATTCTAAATGGATTCGTATTTCAAATACCTTCTTAATGAGCGATAACTGCCTGGCATGGATAGATTTCTATCTTCCATGGAATGGTGTCCCATACTGCCAGGCTACAATACTATATGAAAATCTACTAAGAAGCCAGGAGAATGACAAGGACTTCCTACCTGGGATCAGACATATGTGGTACACAGTATCCATGCATACCTGGAAAGAATAGCTGCAACCTTGTCAGTGACTATCTCCATACTGAGTAAAAGCAGTTTTTAAACATAATTAGTCATTATACAAGGGAAAATGTTATGTCAGCATATGGCTTTTTTTTTTCTAAATTATAGATTTATTACAGGAGCCGGTTCACCTATAGCTTTTCCTATTTCTAAATAAATAGGGAAAAACTAAACCAAAACAAATTCAGAAGAATTTGCAGTATTTCTTAATCTGAAGTCAGCTTGTACAAAATGAAGAAAAATGAAAAATATTTGTAAATTATTCAGCTATTTGAAAAAATGTAGTCATAGTTCAATCTTCCTCATTCACAATACACATTTAAGAAGTTATGGAATTAACCACCATTAGGCAGATAATTTCAGAAACCTCTGTAGTGAGGCAGAGAGAATAAATGCTTTAGTGCAAAAAAAAGCTGCATTCCAATCAGATATTTTCTATCAGTAACACGTGCTTGTCTTGATTCTGCACAGCATTTAATGTAGCCCCTAATGAGTGAGAATCTGCATTTCAGTTTTTCTCATGTTTTTCACTTCTTAATTTATCACAATTCTAAAATATAAATCTTTATTTAGAAAGTAAAGAAAAAGTAGGATATACAAACCCAAGGTGAGTGGTATCCAGTGATTGTGAGGTTGTCCCCAGAACAGGTACTTTTCCCATAATGAACATCATGATCTCTGATCTCTGGTAATCTGGGAGATTGCTTCCAAAAAATCCTAAATAAAAATGGAATGAAATCACAGAATAAAAGATATATAAGGTCCTTCTCTTTGTAAGAAAAGCCTTGTAAATACAAGTCAAATAGATGAAGAGCTGTTTACAAGGTTAAAACAGATCAAGAAGCAGACTCATGTTGATTTCTGCTGAATGGCTTTGCAGTCTTTTCATGACACTGGCTTTCTTCTTAGGATCCTAAAACTTCCTAATTTTATCCTCCTTTAAACATACTGTTTAAAATTAAACATGTGACATCGGCTAATTTTTAACTACTGAGGAACTGGAACTGTTTCTCATGGAACACGTTGTTTTTACTTTTGTCTGTTCTTAAGTCACCATTAAATATTGCATGGGAACAGAAAGTACTATACGACCGCTACGTCGAGACTGCTGAGGCAAGAGGCTCTAGTGCTGGCACAAGCAGCTGCATCAGGGCGTATGCGTGGGGTTCCCAAACTGGGGGAATCTCCGGGGAGTGGAGACACCTGTCTGGCACCTCATGTGACATCTGACAAGACCTGTGTAGGGGCAGGAGTAACAGAAACAAGCCCCAAAAATAAGGCCCTGGGGAGTGCTAGAAACCAGAAGTGGCACGGCAGCTGGTGTGCCAGGAAGGCACAGCTCTGCCAGCTCAGCCAGGAAGCAATGGCATCACCCAGCGAAGGCCACGGCCTCTCTGAGCTCTGCACCCACCACCACTGATGCAGCTGCCCAGGCAGAGCTCTGGGGAGAACCCGCTCCCACCCGGTGTCCAGGTGCAGGGTGAGCCCTGCTCTCGCCCAGCGCCGGCCACCCGCATGAGCGGAGCTGTGGGAGATGTGCCCAGGGGGAGGAACTCTGTTCAGCGGGATGAGGTGAGGAGGCTGAGGAGTATCAAGGGGTCTGAGAGGGAGACAGTGTACTGGAACCACATCCCACCTTCCTGGGACAGGTCTGTCACACAGACAGGACACATGATATGGAGGATTCTCGATCCTCTCTCAGGCAGAATGGGGTGACTGAAGGGACAGGGGACAACGGTGACAAGCTCCTGTCCAGCACAGCAAGCACATCTCCCCCACACTCCAGGCACCCTCACACAAAAGGTATGAGGCTCTGCAAGTGGAACCCAACAGTGACAAGGACGAAGGCTCATCCAGCTTGGAGGTGTCACTGACATCAGCCTATGTCCTGCATTAACACCACTTCCGTAAAGAGAAAAAGATGGTCATTGTCATGTGAGACTCTCTTCTGAGAGGAACAGAAGGCCCAGTATTTTAACCTGACCCACTTCTTAGGGAAGTCTACTGCCTCCCTGGGGCCTGGGTTAAAGATGGGAAGAGAAAGCTTCCTATCATGGTATGGCCCTCGGATTTTTAACTCTTACTGCTTTTTCATATAGGCAACAATGAAGTTGCAACAAGAAGTCCAAGGGTGATCACAAGAAATTCCAGAGCCTTGGCATGAGAAGTTAAAGGGTGGGCGAAGTGGGAGGGTGCCACTGTAAGTAAAAGAGGGGTTGGATTGTATGGTGTTTACAGCTGGCATTGACACTGTTAGGGGCCTCTGGCTAAGGACGAAGGGGAAAGAAATTAATGTGGATGTAGTTGTTGCAGTCTATTATAGACCACCCAGTCAGATGTCATTACACCGATGAATTGTTCTACAGGAAGTAAGCGATACCTCTAGAACAACTGCCCTTGTGTTTAAGGTGTGATTTTAATTTCCCAGATATCCACTAGAAATATCATACAGTGAACACAAACAAGTCCAGGAAATTTTTGAAGCACGTTGAAGATAACTCCTTGGTGGCAGGTACTAAGGGAAGGTGCCCTCTTGGATTTGTTGTTTGTAAACAAAGAGGGACTCATGAGCGAATCGGTGAGCAGTGGATGTCTGTGTCACAGTGACCACGAAGCAGCTGAATTTCATATCGTTGGCTGGAGAAAAACTGCCAGTAAAACTTTGACCCTCCATACAGGGAGACCAGACTTTGGGTTGCTGAAGGAGCTAGTTAGTGAGCCCCCCTGGGAATCTGCTTTTGAAGGTACAGGAGTCCATGAATGCTGGTCACTTTTTAAGAGCCATCCTTTAAGAGTGCAGAAGCAGGCAATTCCAAAGTGGTGGAAGCAACCAATGGAAAGCAATTCCAAAGCTGGAAGCAAGCAGGGCAGAAGGATGGCTTGGCTGAGCAGGGATCTTCTCCTAGAACTTCGCCAGAAAAGGAAAGTGTATGGACACTGGAAACAAGGACAGATGACACAGCAGGACCACAGAGATTCTGTTTCACAACTTCAGGGAGAAAATTGTGTGGCCAAAGATCAATTAGAGTTCAAGATGGCCAGCAGTGTGAAGGACAACAAAAAGGGCTTTTTAAAACATGCTAACAGCAAAAGGAGGAGATAACATTGGTTCATTGCTTGATGAGGTATGCAGTTTTGGATGTCTTAATATAAGAAGGACATCAAACTGTTAGTGTGTGCAATGGAGGCTGACCGAGACAGTGAAAGGCCTCAAGCACAAGACATAGGAGGAACAGCTGATGTCACTTGGCTTCTTCAGTTTGGAGACGAGAAGGCTGAGGGTGACCTCACTGCAGTCTACAACTTCCAGGGGGACAGCAGAGAGGGAGGTGATGACAGGACATGAGAAAATAGAATGAAGCTGTGTCAGGCTAAGTTCAGATGGGACATTAGGAAAAGGTTCTTCACTTGAGAGGGTGGTTGGTCACCGGAACAGGTTCCCCAGGGAAGTGGTCACAGCACCAAGCCTGTCTAAGTTCAGGGACTTAATGATCCTGATGGGTCCCTTCCATCTGTTCTATTCTATTCTGTTGCTGTGCAATAGTATAAATGTATCTTTAACAGAAAGAATTATTTTGTAAGGTTGGGTTTGGGGGATTTTTTTTTTTTTTTGCCGAAGGTGTTAGTATTTTAACTTGGATTTTTACTGTAATGGTAATAAATAGTCTATCATATATTTACTATTGCTCTAGAAAGCTTCAAAACATAAACGTTCAGTGAACTGTACATTCAGTGAACAACATTTAAGTTACACTCCTCCATGTTCGTTAAGTAAAGGAATGCACATCAAAAATGCACTACAATATTTAGCATCACTACCATGGAGAGAAAATCTGAAAAAAAAGGAGAGGCTATTTTAATGAAATCATTCACAAAAAGCGTCACTCTCACTTTCAGTATTGTGCTTAAAAGTACTTCAGTCAAGTAACGGTAGCACAACTGGCCATTAGGTGTCATTGTTGCCATTATGCTTAATATTGGTCTCCACAAATTTTCAAGTTAATACCTACTAAAATACATTATTGTATATGATTGCTTCCAGTATGATTTTTGTAAAAGGACTAATATTACTAAGAGTAGAGAACGTCTATATTTCAAGGTCCCTATAATGGTACAACCAACAAACTAGCAGTGTTTTTAACTTTCAATGAGTGTTTTGGATATCTGCTCAGTTAACGACTAAAAGAACAGTCTTTCAGAAGTCAAATACGTGAAGTGAGCCTGAGATTTAGAGGAAGGGGGCAAAGAAGAGGAATTTTAAGTAACCCTATGTTACTTTCTCTACTCACCAATTGTTTGAATAATAGCATTCTGGACAATCCTCTCATCACTCTCCTTGGAGCTTGTGCTGAAAGTGGTACTTCAAAGCCTATCACCCAGCTCAAAGTCAACACTGATGCGCAAGTGCTTCAACAAAGTATTAAAAACTTCCAGAACTGTTGGACCTGGAAACAACATATAAGAATGATTGAACCTGTCAAGGGAAAGATGCCTTCAGAAAAAGAAAACTAAGTTTCAATCCCTTTTCAGGAAAAATCAGATTAAGCTGAAAAGAACAAGTGAAATTCACTGTTTCAGGGATATGGTTTAGCAATAACTCTTCAAGTGTGCCTACACTTTGGTATTTTAGAAATTATTTTGGAACTGGGAAATGCAATCAGGTAATGCACAATCCATTACTACCAAGTTGTACTGGGTCTGGCTGAGTCTGTGTGTTGCTGTGCTTTGGATCTGTGAACGAGATAGCACTGAAAACACATCTGTGTTTTGGCTGCTGCTGCACTGCGCTAAAAAGTGTCAAGGCTTTTTCTTTTCCCCACTCTTGCCCTCTAGAGTAGGCTGGGGCGTGCTAGGAACTGGGAGGAGACACAGACTGGGCCAATCCACCCAAACTGACCAAAAGGCTACACTATATGATACCACGTCACACCCAGCAGTAAAATTTCAAGGGAAGGAGGAGGAAGGCATGTTTGAACATCTGCCTGTCAATGGGAAGTATTGGATAAATTCCCTTGTCTTCCCTGTGCACAGCTTTTGCTTCACCCATTAAATGTCTTCATCTTGATCCATGAGACTTCTAACTTTCTACCTTCTCCCCGGCCTGTGGGAAATGGCAGTGAGCAAAACTGCTGCCTAAAGTCAAGATTTAAGAAAGTTTTATGTAAAAAATAAGTGGTTGCTGAAACATCAACAATGGGTTAAACTGCAGGTACTTGCAGTTTAATTTCAGTTATTTGAAAACCTGCTACTAAAATCCAGTTCTACATACTAGATCAAACAATGAACTCCTCTCATAATATAGTAATAGACCACACAATTCTCAAAGATCATTTCACTCGAGTCCCACATTACTGGTCATCTCGTTGCAGCTGTACAACAAAGCGACTGCGCTCTGCATGTTTTGTACAGTGACTGTCAGACTGTGTGACTTCTCCTCAAACAGGAATTCCTGCCTTTCACAAGGCTGTAAAATACATCTGCTCATTTTTCAAATGCAAAGGATTATAAAAAAGTCAAATGCCCACGTAAGTACGTTTGAGTAATTGCAAACTGAGTAAGATTTCAAGCATGTTATCAGCACAAAGGAGAACGTTATGAATACAAAATCTTCTTAAAACACATGCTTTCATCCAGTCCGAAAATAAAGGAAAAATGAGCACCACCCTTCAAAGCTACCCTATGACCTGATGCCTTTAAGACAACTTACCTATTGATCCTTTAGCTGCTATTGCAACTGCTTCCAAAAGAACCTGAATAATGCCAGCGCGAACTCGAGGTGAGTCCCTTTTGCGAATATCAAGGTGTCCAAGAATTTCTTGTATTACATGATGGGAGTATTGTGCCTATTAAAAAACAAACAAATAATAAGAAAGGCTTCATTTGCAACTTTAATAAGAATAAACTCATGCACCATTCAGCTATAGTCAAAACCGTGTTTCTATTCTGTAAAATTCTTACTCATAAATTTATCTAAGTTTCACTCAACTCATGATTAAATCCAGATTTAAAAAGACCTACAAAAACTACCATGACAGATGAAGACACACAGGTCCATCCAGCCCAGTATATAAAAGTTTAGAGCATTAAAATAGCCCAGAACACCTACAAGCACAGAGGAAGCGTGAAGTGGTACTTCAGTCAGCTATCTGCAGTTCAAGGACTTCAGCCAGTCTTACAAAAAAGCACCACTGATACAAACACCAAGAAAACTCAGTTTTCCTCTAGAAAGCTGGAATTATATTACTTCATCTTTTGCATGTCTGTGCTTGACACAATTCAAGAATTAGACTTTGATCACATTTACAATAGACAATAGAGACCGCCCATTAGTAAAAGTTAATTAGCACGACACAGTTCCACGTGAAGTTGGTTTCTTAGGTAGTAAAAGCAGTACAGTGTACTGGCATGAAGAAATGACCAACTTAGGAGAGACTGGGCACAACATCAGGTCAGTAGGACTATCCTGCTCCTTGTTCAGAAACTTGCTGAGGGACCTCTGCACTACCTTCTACTGAGAATTCCCAAATATCTTTTGTTCTTCTGCAAGTGGACATTAATTAAAAGTAAACCAGGTAACTTCTCTTCACAAACAATGATTAGTTTACCAGCTGAAAAGTTTAAAGAGTAAGGCTAAAGAACAATGGAAAGAAAACTTCTGGATTCTTTGACTTCAAGGGCTGTCTACTACTATCATGGTGAGGTGAGCACTTAATTCTGTCTCACGTGCTTGAAACATGTATGCAAGGAAAATAAATCCTGGAGAAAATCCTACCTGTATAGAATACATGATGATTTTGAAGCAGGAAACAGCAAATTCATTGGGATCCCATAGCCTATGATGGTCTAAATGCCTGTAACCAAAAATTAAGGGGTCTGAAATAATGACATTCCACAGATGTAACAAGTGGCACTTTATAGTTTTCTCAAAATTCACCTCAAAGGAATTATTTCCTTACATAAAGTTTCTAAACAATGGCTTAAGACCTAGATCAGAAAACTAAAACTTCCGAAAAGCATTTGCTTTCAAGATTTAGGATGTGATCACAAAACATTTCTGTTGCAACACAATTTTCCATCTTCTAGTTTCAGGATTTTAAGGAATCTAGTCATACCAAAGGTACACAGATAAGAAATGCACTGTTTCCATACAAAGTGCATACAAAAAAATTGCTGTGACATTATACTCTTATTTACATGAAAGAGACAAAATGAAGAGGAGGGTTATAAAACCATGACAGACTTTTACTCTAAATAAGGTACAGAGCTGGTTTTGAATTGGGAGTTACAGGACAATTAAGGTTGAATGCTATATCCAGAATACATACTCATTTTCACAGTAGTTTCGTGAGTAATATATATGGAAACCAAAAATGAGCTACTCTTTGCGTCTATACTCCTTTATCGCTCTGAAGCATTTCAACACTTCCTTTAAGAAATATCAAAATGAAATCAGAACAGATCCAAGCCAATGCATTCTATGAGTCTATGCATCAGTTTCTCTTCAAATAGGATGGGGACAACCAGTGAAAAATTCTGTCAGAGTTTCAAGCAAAGACAGGAATTTCTGCCTATCCCTGTGCTGAAAGCTATGAATAGCGCACACATCAAATTCTCCAAAAAGGAAATCTGAGCACCTTGAAACTAAGTGCATTTTTAAATCTAGAACGCTGAAAAAAAATTATTTGGGATGTCTTCTTAATTGGAATGATTTAGGTTTAAAAAAAAAAAAAGTAAACCTCATAAACCAACAACCAAAAAAAAAATCCCATAAAATCCCCTAAAAATAAAACAAGTTTTCTACAGAAACTGAATTTAATAAACAAAAAGAATAGGCAGGAATATGTTTAGGGGAAATGCGCATGAAATTACTATATGAAAAGCTGTGATATTGTAAAAGGAAATGGTAGGGAGGTAAAGTATTAATGAGTTTAAGACCTAGTACCAAAATGAAGTAGGAGATTCATCCCTTTATATCCCAAAATGTTCCTTGGTTTTCTTTACTCTGTTGTAGGAAGTAGTGTCACTACCAGACCCGGGCTGGGATAAAAGCCCAAACAATGGGATGCAAGGATGAGAGAGGGACTGTGAGAAAGAGTTGGTGGCATGATGAAACACAGAATCATAGAATTGCCTGGACTGGAAAAGAGCTTTAAGATCATCAAGTCCAATCATTAACCTAACGAATTTAAGTAGTGTTTTTAAATAAGTATCCCAGCTACAGAATCACTTTGGTCTGCCCTTGCTCAAAGAATGTGATAAGCATCTACAGACGGTTCAAATAATAAACCTGAAAGCACAGAGGGGAAAGGGGGCAGGACACTCTGAACACCAGAGGACTGACTGAATGCTTTAACCTCCTTTGTCTAGGATCTGGAGGTCTCAGTTAACTCCCCGGCCAGCTGCTGCCAGCCTAGTGACCCAGCTGAGTACACAGGTCTCCTTCAAGGCTCATTAAACCAGCTGGCACAAAAGTACCCTCCCCTGTGCCCTGAACTACCTTGCAGTCCATTGCAGAGCTAAGAAAATGTACTGCAATTTTGACACATGACACACCTATAACAGAAATCTGTTTCAGGAATTTTAAAGGCGTAAATTTGTCTGCCAAGATAACAGCGTATTTGCATTAGTAAGTATTAAACTGGACTACCTGTTGGGGACAGCTGCCTTTCTTGAGCGAATTTCAAACATGCAGCTATATTTAATCCTGCCTTGGGGTAGAAAGACAAGCAAAATAACCTCTTTAAATCCTTGAAGGCTTAGCAGCTCGTAACATATTTATTCATGTCATCTTTCTCTGATATTATGCCAGCTGAGTCCATCATTTCTTGCACATGATAGCTATTTACACCACAGCTAATCTATCTTCTTTTTGTCCCCAAAAATACAAAGTTATACTCCCTGCTATCTTCTCCTGGTTGGAACCGATCCTTTAATGTTTCAGACTAGCATGCGTTCTTTGTTACATTTCGACAGTTCCTCTTCAACTGCCCCAGAGATTCATTCAGGCAGATTACAGTCAACTACATTTTATATTGAGGTTTTTTTAAAAAAAAGCTTTCCTCTCAAAAAAGACAGTTTTATTTTTCCAGAAGGGCCAAGTATTAGCTTTTCAGATAGCTGAAATGATGGGAAGACAGCAGGGGGAAAAATGACATCCCAGGTTAATGTTTTGTGCAATAGCTCAATGGGCAGCATACTTCGTATACTGAAATTTTCCTAAGAAAAAGAACATTAGATTACCATAGATGATATATTTCATTTGTCATAGTGCAGGCAGTGTATCCAATGTAGTTTTGTTATTTGTAAAAGATGGTAAATGGTATTTTCAGCATGGTGCATTTAGTTTAGGTAAAATCAAGTCACACTCTTATCCTTTTCTCAATTACTTTTTGTTTAATTAAAAAATATTTAAGTAAGACTGCAAAATATTTTATTGCTGGATTAACAAATGCCAACCTCGGTCTTCCATTAATATCTGCTGCATATATACAGCCAATGTGCACCAGTAGGTTTCTCAAATTAAAGGAAGCAGCAGAACCAATGGTACAAATTACTAATTTATGGAGTAAGAGACATTAATGGTCCCTGCATTCACTCATATTATCACGTATGTAAGCAATCCTTACAGTACAAAATGATACACTGATACCAACGTTTAGAAAGCAGAACTGAGGAATGTATGGAAATACACCAAATAATCTTCTTGCACATCATGTTTGCTGAAAGAATATTAAATGACAGACTTCTGATACTCAAACTCCTTGCACAGATCATGTGATAACTCACATGAATGGAAATACAGTGAGATGAACTGGGTTTAACTTGTTATACTTGGGAAGTTTTTTATATTTGCTAGATTTCTAATTTATTCATCACTGCAAATTTATGCTAAGTAAACCTAAACAGCTTCTAACTGTTGATGCAATTTTTTTTCATATCAAATTGATATAATTCTTTTATTTTCATTATGCAGTTTGCCAGATTGATCTGTCAGGTTTCATTAAAAATGAGAATTTAAGAGTTTCTAGCTAATACATGCAGACATGTAAAACCACAGAGATTTTCTGCCAAATGCAAGGAAAATTAAGGTCAACCCAAATCCATACCAGGAGGCCAAATTCAGATTTCAACGATCTTCATTATATTTAAATCCCTGAATCTCTGAATGTACTCAGCCTCAGCAAGAAGCACTATTCTCTTGGTTCTGCAGGGAAGCGATGGCATGGTGCCTGATATTCCAAAGCCACGTGAAGCAAGCCTTCAAGTGGGGAACTGAACCTGCATCTTCAGCACTAGCATGCAATAGGCAGCCTTATCTTTGTTTCCAGAGCTTTCTTAAAACCCGTGAAATTGTTGAACATTGTTAGGAAAAATTGTTTTCTAATCAAGTATAGATAAACTAAGTCAGGTTTTTCAATCAAAGTCACCTTTTTTTTAGGAAAAACAGCTTGGACATCACGTATTCTGTATCTCTTCTTCTTCGAAAATATTAAAGCTTTACAACAGTTATTTATAAAAAGATACATTTATTTGGCAAGTCTTCCTCAAAATGAAACACAAAAATGGTGACACAAAAATGGTCATGTAAGAGATAACATATTTTGAGTGACTGTTCTTTATCTACTCATTTCAGCACACAAATGTATCATGTGGCACGTAGAGATGCACAAAGAATCAAGCAGTTCCTTAGGATTATAGTGAGTAAGAAAAGAACAAACTAGAAACAACACTTTGAGTACATAAAGCCTTGGATTTGCCTCAGGCAATGCAGGTGGGACACCTTCTCAAATCCCAAATCAAGCACTAACTCTAGTCTAGGGAACCGGGAATTATTTGTGGGAAACTTCCCTGATGCTGAAATGACTGAAAAGACTGAACGAACTGCACATGCTGATAAAGTTTTAGGATAAGCCCATAAAAGTAACTTGAAAGTAATAAACAGCTGCAGTAAGGTTCCAAAAAGCCCACCCAGACTGTTTAGTATCTAAACGCTCTCTCTAGTGGCATGCATTTTGAAAGAAAGCAAATTTTAAATTTAGGATAAAATTAAAATCTTTTTAACAAAATCCTCAACTTTGTAACAATTAAAACCCCCTAACAGACTGTTATAATAAGAAAGCAGGATAATACCATAGTTCTTTGCATTTAATGCTTCTGGGTGAAAAACAAAGGGCTACTAAAGTTTTCTCCTCTCCATACCTACCCTGCCTTCTTTTCGCATTTCTGTTTTTACTTAACAGTAGTAACTTGAAAACGGCTTTCGGTAACTTGAAAGTTCTTCACTGTGTGAATGGAATATTTAGTATTTGTGGGAAAAACTAAGTCATCTAAGAGAAGATATTCCCATAACAGGTGAGTATCTTGAAAATCTACACCAAGGAGAAAGCAGCTTATCACCAGGAAAAGCCAAGGTTTTAAAGTAGTATCACTGAGTTTAGAGCTTCCTGCAAAGATTTCTCCTCAGAATGTGGAAGTGAAAGAAGCAGATTTAAGTAATCTCAGTGCCTGTAGGTGTTTTCACATTGTATTTTTCAAGGTAACAACTGAGGCAACGCACAGAACTGAAAAATGATGGATTTCATAGTTAATACATCAGCTGAAATTTGCTCTGTGTGCCTTTGTGCATAATGTGTGTACTGTGTGCACATCTGCAATCCACTAATAAATGAGCTGCTAAATACATTTCTCACAGAATATCAAAATAGGTCTTGGAAGAAAATGGCAAGAAAGTAGAAATCTTAACATTATGTGTTCATCTGGGCACAGCACTCTTTCGTGTTACTTGTATTTCACTTGGCTTGTCTCTTCACTGACTACAACAGTTATCTATAGGACATTAATATCTGGAATAAACAGTTTCACAGTCAAAAGAAAGGCCAGCTCAGGTAACAACCCATCCAAGTCGTTATGTTGAACTTCTAAAATCAGTAAAATGGGACACACATTTCACAACTATCTTCAAGTTAACATATAGGGAACAAAGAGGTGAGATTAAAAGAGGGTCAATTTCTTAAAGAAACATGAATGGAATTCCTCAGGTTGCAAAGGAGGAAGGAATTTAATGTGACGTAATTAGAGGATGAAATACAACAGAAAAATCTCTTAAGAGAAGACCTTCTATGAATTTTCAACTTACGCAAAAACTGGTCTGACTGCATTATTCATATTTCCATAAGTTGCTCGTCCTAGTAATTCCCTGAAACAGTTTTCGGCCAGCAGAGCAGGATTTTCTTCCTTCTCTCCTCCTGCAGGAGAGGATGGAGGGCCTATTCTGCTGAAATAAGACAAAATTACATTTATTTTACTACTGATTAATATTCATGTTCTTCACTGTACCCTTACCTGTGGTTCTACAACGTTCATGAGTCACTCTCTTGATCTAGGTAAGAATCATATCTCACATATGCGTCAAACCAGAAACCTGAATAAAACATTTTATTATCTTATAGCAGGACTATACGTCATCCTCTGTTCATTCAATAGTGACCACTGTATTAGCAAATATTTATAAGGTAAAAAAATGGCTGTTAGTATCAGTTAGTATAGTTTAACTGCATTTTGACAAAAGACTACTCATTGCTAACAATGAAGGCTGTGAAACCATGCGAAAACTGAGGCAGAACCTTAGTCATTTTGTTCAGACTAATGATCTCAGTCATCTGCCCCCTGCTGAATCCACACTGTGTGGGTGAGTGTAAAATAAAACTCCAATATTTCTGTGGAAACAGATGGCTTGTCAGTTGGGGAAAAAAAAAGTCTGATTGAACTAATTGGAACATTATCACCCACATAGTTACCTCTAACTAGCTAGTGTACAGGTTAGTCACCTTCTAACCCACTGTCTCCCAACAATATTATGGAGAGGATTCTACTGAGAGGATTTGACACGGTGTCTGTGCCCAGGTGCTGGCAGTGGGGCTGCCTGTCCATATCCATCTGGTGGCAACTGCAGGTTTGGGAAAGGTCCAAAGGCCTCGGGGAGGGCCCCAGGCACAGTGGAGGGATATTTCCTGCAGGAATTGCGGCTGCGGAGAGCCCAGGTGGAGCAGGTTGTCCCTGAAGGATGGCAGTCCAGGGAAGTGGCGACACTGGAGCAGGGAGATGGGGCAGGAGGGAGGAACAACCAGGAGAGAGGGGCTGGGGCGGGCTGTGCCTCTCAGAGGGAGAGGAGGAGGGAAGGGGTGAAGGAAGAAGCTGGGAATGGAGGAAGGTTGGGAGAGGTGTTTTTGTCTATGCTTCTCACTACTCACATCTATTTTTGGCAACTGGCAATATGTTAAATTAATTTTCCTCCAGCTGAGTCTGCTTTGCCTGTACAGTAACTGGTGAGTGATGTCCCCACCTTCATCTCAGTTCATGAGCTGCTTCATCCTATTTTCTCCTTTGTCCTGCAGGGTGGCAGAGGCACAGTGAAAAAAATCACAGAACAGTTTTGGTTGGAAAAGACCTTCAAGATCATTGAGTCCAACCTTTGTCCTAGCCCTATCACCACCACTAAACCAAGTCCGTAAGCACAACATGTACCTGTCTCTTAATCACCAGGTGGGAGTCTGGCATTTAGCCAGTGCTAATCCACTGCAAGGAATGAAAATGTAAACATAATATCTATTATAATGTCTGCATTAGTACATACAAACCTCTGATTTTTTTACCTTATTAAAATATCACTGTCTGTCAAGTTGTTTTTTGCCATGGAGTACCCTTCACCTCCCTGATACCACTAGACAACTGGATACCCATATTTTTCACGTTTTATTACTACTAACTTTGAGGTTACAAAAACCCCAAACAACACCTTTCACATTTGGAAATATATGATGTTAATTTCCCCATACTACATTTATAAAGGTGGCCCTTGCTGGAGGATTTTTCTTTCCCACTTTCCCTAAAAGCATTCCTCTGAAAAAGAAACATAGCAACTGATGTCTTCAGTCAGAAGATAGTAACAACAAAACAATACAGCCTGTCAAAATCTGCATCAGATAAATACAATGTGAGAAGTGTTAAACTGCCTAAGTTTTACTGAGAAATTTGTCCTTAAACAAGAAGATTGCAGTTATTTCAATCATAGAAATGTACTACTGATAGGAAAACTTCTCTTTTCCAGGCTCAACAACCCCAGCTTTCAGCCTTTCCTCAAACAAGAGATGTTCCATCCCTCCGATCACTTCTGTGGCCCTCCCATGGACTTGCTCCAACAGGTCCATGTCTTTTTCTGTGCTGAGTGTGAATCTACCCTCTTTTAGTTTGAAACCATTCCCCTCTGTCCTGTTGACACAGACACCAAATATAAGTTTGTCCCCATCTTTCTTATAAGCCCTCGTACGGCCATAATAAGTTCGGGAAATGGACACAGCATGGCAGGTGGGGTCTCACTGGAGCAGAGCAGACGGGCAGAGTGACCTCCCTTGACCTGAAGCCACACTGCTTTTGACGTAGTCCTGGACACGGTTGGCCTTCTGGGCTGCAAACGCACACGTTGGCTCATGTCCAGCTTTTCCCTCACCAGTATCCTCAAGTCCTTCTTCGTGGGGCTGCCCTCAATCCCTTCACCCCCCAGCCTGTATTGGTACCCGGGATTATGCTGACCGAGGTGCAGGACCTTGCACTGGGCCCTGTTAAGCCTCATGGGGTCCACAAGGGCACACTTCTCAAGCTGGTCCAGGTCCCTCTGAACGGTACCCCAGCCCCCAGGCATGTCACCCACACCGCTCAGCTTGGTGCCACCTGCAAATCCGCTGAGGGTGCACTCAATCCTGCTGCCAAAAATATTAAACAATAGCTTGGTCCCAATACAGAGCAGAGGGACACCGCTCATCACTGATCTCCATGTGGACACTGAGCCGTTGATCACTAGTCTATGGATGCAAACACCCAGTCAATTCCTTACACACTGAATAGTGCATCCATCAAATCCATCTCTTTCCAATTTAGAGACAAAGATGTTGTGGCGACCCGTGACATCCCTCTCCATTCACAAACAGCAAGTCCAGGAGGGCATCTTTCCAGTTGGCTCACTGAGTACTTGTGACAAGAAGTTAATTTTCACAAATTTCAAGTATTTCCCTGACCTGCTTGTCATAGTAGTATGATACTCCCAGCTTGATGTCTAGGAAGTTGAAATTTGCCAAAACAACAAGGGTTACTCATCCAGAGGTTTCTCCTAATTCCCTAGAGAACAAGTCCTCAGCGCTAGCATCCTGGATGGGTGATCATTAGCAGACGCTCACTACTACATCTCCTTTGTTTTCCCTCCCCCTAATCCTCATCCAGAAGTTCTGAACCACATCTTCACTAACTGTGAGGGCTTTACAACCAAACCTCTCCCTTACGTACAGGGCAACACCTCCACCTCACCTCCTCTTGCCTACACCCCTCCTGAAGAGCCTGTAACCCTCCAGCCCATCACTCCACTCGTGGGACTCCTTCCACCGAGTCTCACTGACACCAGCAGCTCTGGGAACTGACCAAGGCTTCCAGCAGAAGGCATCTGCAACCACAGGCCCCGATATTCCCCCCTTAATCCCTTCCCATGAGGCACTGGAGAGGCTGCTGGGGGTGGGGTGGAACACTGGGAGCCCCAACATTCCCTCCCGGGACACCCCCCAAACAGGCCAGAGCCCAGGCCTGAG